>NW_025061319.1:0-3490 GCF_019279795.1 Protopterus annectens | reverse complement strand
TACCCAGGATAAAATCTTCTCACTGCCTCTTAAAATTAATAAAGTTTTGTCCAGGGTGAGCCCTTCCTAATGCCCCTTAATATTATTGAAGTTTTGCCCAGGATAAACTTTTCTCACTGCCACTTAGTATTAATAAAATTTTGCCCAGGATGAACTCTTGTTAATGTTTTAATATTATATGGTAGAAGCTATGCCTAGGATGAACTGCTCCTCGCACTGCCCCCAATATAAAATGAAATATTACAGGCTGGGACCTCTTAACACCGCTGCCTGTAATACTAATGAAGTTTTCCAGGATGAATCTCTAATGCGACTGTCATGCCTTAATATTAATGAAGTTTTGCCCACGATGAACTCATCTCACTGCCCCTTAATATTAATGACAGTTTGCCCAGGATGAACTCTTCTCACTGCCCTTTAATATTAATGAAGTTTTGCGAGGATGAACTCTTCGAACTTCCCCTTAATATTAATGAAGTTTTGCCCGGGATGAACTCTTCGCACTGCCCCTTATTATTAACGAAGATTTGCCCAGGATGAACTCTTCACACTGCCCCTTAATATTAACGAAGTTTTGCCCAGGATGAACTCTTTGCACTGCCCATTAATATTAACAAAGTTTTGCCCAGGATGAACTCTTCGCACTGCCCATTAATATTAATGAAGTCTTGCCCAGGATGACCTCTTTGCAATGCCCCTTAATATTAATGAAGTCTTGCCCAGAATGAACTCTTCTCACTGACCCATAATATTAATGAAGTTTTGCACAGGATGATCTCTTCTCACTGCCACTTAATATTAATGAAGTTTTGCCCAGGATGAACTCTTCACCCTGCCCCTTAATATTACTGAAATTATCCCCAGGATGAACTTTTCGCACTGCCCCTTAATATTAATGAAGTTATGCCCAGGATGAACTCTTCGCACTGCCCCTTAATATTAATGAAGTTTTGCCCAGGGTGAACCCTTTGAACTGCCCCTTAATATGATTAAAGTTTTGTCCAGGATGAACTCTTCTTACTACCCCTTAATATTAATGCAGTTTTGCCCGGGTTGAACTCTTTGCACTGCCCCTTAATATTAAGGATGTTTTAACCAGGATAAACTGATCTCACTGCCGGTTAATATTAATGAAGTTTTGCCCAGGATGAACTCTTCTCCCTGCCCCTTAATATTAATGAAGTTTTGCCCAGGATAAAATCTTCTCACTGCCTCTTAAAATTAATGAAGTTTTGTCCAGGGTGAACCCTTCTCACTGCCCCTTAATATTATTGAAGTTTTGCCCAGGATAAACTTTTCTCACTGCTGCTTAATATTAATGAAATTTTGTCCAGGAAGAACTCATCTCACTGCCTTTTAATATTAATGAAGTTTTGCCCAGAATTAACTCTTCTTACTGCCCCTTAATATTAATTAAGTTTTCCCAGGATGAACTCTTCTCACTGCCCCGTAATAGTAATGATGTTTTGCCCAGGATGAACTCTTCACACTGCCCCTTAATATTAAAAAAGTTTGGCCTAGGATGAACTTTTCTCACTGCCACTTAATATTAATGAAGTTTTGCCCAGGATGAACTCTTCACACTGTTCCTTAATATTAATGAAGCTTTGCCCAGGATGAACTCTTTGCACTGCCCCTTAATATTAATGAAGTTTTGCCCAGGATGAGCTCTTCGCACTGCCCCTTAATATTAATGAAGTTTTGCCCAGGATGAACTCTTCACACTGTCCCTTAATATTAATGAAATGTTGTCCAGGATGAACTCATCTCACTGCCTTTTAATATTAATGAAGTTTTGCCTAGGATGAACTCATCTCACTGCCTCTTAATAGTAATGAAGTTTTCCCAGGATTAACTCTTCGCACTGTCCCTTAATATTAATGAAGTTATGCCCAGGATGAACTCTACGCACTGTCCCTTAATATTAATAAAGTTTGGCCCAGGATGAACTTTTCTCACTGCCACTTAATATTAATGAAGTTTTAACCAGGATGACCTCATCTCACTGCCCCTTAATATTAATGAAGTTATGCCCATGATGAACTCATCTCACTGCCCCTTAATATTAATGAAGTTTTGCCCAGGATTAACTCCTCACACTGCCCCTTAATATTAATGAAGTTTTGCCAAGGATGAACTCATCTCACTGCCCTTTTAATATTAATGACATTTTGCCCAGGATGAACTCATCACACTGCCCTTTAACACTGATGAAGTTCTTCCCAGGATGAACTCATTTCACTGCCCATTAATATTAATGTAGTTTTGCGCAGGATGAATTCTTCTCACTGCCCCTTAATATTAATGAAGTTAAACCCAGGACGGACTGTTCGCACTGTCCCATAATATAAATGAAGTATTGCCAGGATGAACTCTTAACACTGCCCCTTAATATTCATGAAGTTTTGCCCAGGAAGAGTTCTTCTCCCAGTCACTTAATATTAATGAAGTTTTGCCCAAAGTAAACTCATCTGGCTGCCACTTAATATTAATGTAGTTTTGCTCAGGATGAACGCTTCTCACTGCCCCTTAATATTAATGAAGTTTTGCCCGGGATGAACTCTTCACACTGCCTCTTAATATAAATGAAGTTTTGCCCAGGATGAACTCTTCACATTGCCCCTTAATATTAATGAAGTCTTGCTCAGGATGAACTCTTCGAACTGTCCCTTAACTTTAATGAAGTTTTAGCCAGGATGAAATTTTCTCACTGCCCCTTAATATTAATGAAGTTTTGTCCAGGATGAACTCATCTCACTGATCCTTAATAATAACGAAGTTTAGCCCAGGATGAACTCTTCTCAATGCCCTTTAATATTAATGAAGTTTTCCCAGGATGAACTCTTCTCCCTGTCCCTTAATATTAATGAAGTTTTGCCCTGGATGAACTCATCTCACTGCCCTTTAATATTAATGAAGTTTGTGCTGGGATGACTCATCTCTCAGATGCCCTTTAATATTAATGAAGTTTGTGCCTTAGGATGAACTCTTCTCACACGCCTTAGTAGTTAATAAAGTTTTTTCAGGATGAACTCTTTACAGCACTCCCTTTTTTAATATTATAGAAGTTATGCCTAGGATGAACTCTTCGTACTGCCCAGTAATATTAATGAGCGTATTGCCCAGGCTGAACTCTTAGCTTTTACTGCTTACTAATATTAATGAAGTTTTGTCCAGATTGAACTCATCTCACTGCCACGTAATATTAATGAAGTTTTGCCCAGGATAATCTCTTCTCACTGCCCCTTAATATTAATGAAGTTTTGCCCAGGATGACCTCTTCTCACTGCTCTTTAATATTAATGAAGTTTTGCAAGGAAGAACTCTTCGATCTTCCACCAGCTTAATATTAATGAAGTTTTGCCTGGGATGAACTCTTTGCACTGCCCCTTATTATTAATGAAGATATGACCAGGATGAACTCTTCACACTGCCCCTTAATATTAATGAAGTTTTGCCCAGGATGAACTCTTCGCACTGCCCATTAATT
>NW_025061318.1:0-7322 GCF_019279795.1 Protopterus annectens | reverse complement strand
AAAAGGATCTTCCCTACCTTCAAAAACAAACATCCTATGCTGGTGTGGGGACCTTTGTTTGTGTATGTAAAATCCCATGCATGTTCCATTTGTGCATGTGCATGTGAATGTGTTCATGTGTGCATGTGTCATGTGTCATGTGTGCCATGTGTGCATGTGTGCATGTGTGCATGTGTGCTAACATCCTGTACAGATGTAAAGTGTGCTTCCTGTCTCCTCTCACAGGTGCTGGGGAAATGTTGGGGGGCAGCAACCTGAGGTCACTGCCACAATAGTGACCATGATGATTGTGTGGCACAGGCATGTTTGACAGGGTCTGTCGGGTCCACCAATCAAAAAAGCTTTCCACCCCATCTATGCCACTTTCTGCCATTACATCCCCACCAATGGCCTTAGGTGAGGAACAGCATAGGTAGGCATTGACCAGGAAAGTGTGGATCCATGGCACATGAAACCCCCACACAGCAGCCCCCAGACATGGAATGGTACCACATAGGCATATGTCCAGGGGTTCTGGGAGCATCACTGGGCATAATGCCCTGGCAGGGGCCCACAGGTCTCACAACCTCAGGTATGGGCTGGGGCAAAAAGGCACTGGAAGGTACACCAGGCAGGGACTAAGGGAGGGGCTCAAAACAAAATCAATGACAGTATCTGACCTTCCCGGTGCCACCCCAATTACACTGATGTCATTGATGCGTTGGGGAGACACTAGATGTCCTCCGCAATGATGTCCATGTGCCAGGACAGTGCGGGACTGGGACATCGACTTGGACGTATGCCAGCAACATCCTCAGCTGGCCAACGCGATGACAAAGTCCAGCCCCGATGCCAGTACCAGCCCCAGCAATGTTGTGGCTGGGCTGTCAGAACATCCGAGATGCACGTGGCTCTGGCCAGTCCCAGCAGGGACATGGGTCCAGTCAACATCCCTCTGCCTCTGAGAAATACCAGTTGGCTTAACCCCCAAAAGTCCTGTCACCCTGGCAGGCACAGGTACTGTGTCCGTCCAGAGACAGTGATCTGTACAGCCTGGCAGGTACAGTCTGTGGCTGTCCACAAACTCCGATTGGCAGCCACAAGGGGGTGTGCATGCAGAAAACACACACATACTACCAACATTTGGGCTAACACATACACACACATCACATCCCCTGACCCATACTGACTGTTGTCCCTCACACACACACACACACACACACACACACACACACACAAAATGTTGATTGGGTGGGTCATTGTCGGCCCCAAACAACCACACCCTGTGCATATGATGAAACTGTGCCACCTCCTGTCATCTGTGACATTGATGCAGGAACAGGATAACAGGTGCTGATGCACAGGGTGACCTACTAGCAGTGTAGCAATGTTAGCTTTTAACAGAATGTATCCTTGTAGATGTATATCTGAGCAGGCATGATAAGCATGATTATAAATTTTTTGTTTACACCAGTTTTAAATTTCCCAAAAGGATTGTCCAAAATGTTTGGCTGGATGTGTAATTGGCAGCATGTGTTGTTGAGTGGATGTAAGACCATGATGTAAAGTGTAAGGATCTGTGAAGGTGTACACTTGGTGAACATGGTGAGGTGCACTGTTCAGGCTGTATGCATGGTAAGTACATGTAAAGGTGACATGCCCTGTACTATGGCAGTGTTAATACTCTGTATTTCCTATTGGTGTCCAATATGCATGTCACTACACAGAGCGCGTACAACTGGGAAACACATGTGTATGACATGGCGGCGACATCATGCTGTGGGTGATACTCTGCTGATATTGGCCGCCGATTAGTACTGCAGGTATATAACCTCAACAGCCTGATTTTAACAACAAATCATTACATGACGTCTTATCAACCGACACACAGCCGTAGGATGCTGCAGCATTAGAATCTCTGGTTTTGTACTATACCAGTTACCAGTGGTAATGACCACCACACATCTCGTGACGCCCCACAGCACATGTCTGTCCTAGGTACACTTGAGACACACTAGGATATATATATCATCTAGTGATGGCGGCAGTGGCTAGGAGTGAATTTGGGATTAGACACCTATTCCATGAGGGTATCATGGTTGCATATACTCATATAAAACACATGTTGTGAAGCTATGATCCAACAACAGTGCATAGTCCACATTTGCTAAGACATAGTATCCTGATTGTACCATTGGTAGTAGCACAATGTGTGCAGGGGTACCATGCACAGACAGCCATGATTTCATCTGTCCTTATATCTATATCCTGCTTGTGCTTACGTCCTCAGTGTATTTCAGCGGGTACAGGTGTGTCTATGCATACATGGGGTTGTTAGTATACCTACCATGAATGGTCATTACTACAGACTACTGTGTTGTGTTTGGCACAGTCTGTCATATGCCACAAGCACACACCCACACTCACACTATTGTGGGCTGACAACTGTCAGTGTGTGCGGGCATTAGATGACTTAGGGAGCTCTACCAGTCATGGCTGAACCTGTCACATGCTACATACATACACATGTGAGCTACGTCCAAGAAGCAGCAAGAAAACTGTCAATTTGGTGACAGATGGAAGTTGTAAGCTGACAGGATTCACACCTATGATGTGAACATGAGGCTACATGTACATATATGTCTTGTCCACAGTTAAATTTCTAGCCATATGCACATATGTGGGCTTCACACACAGATACCAGCAGTGTGCAATGCACATACTGTTGTTTTACTGATATGTCTTACAGCAGTAGTAGCAAAACACACAACACTTTGCTCATGTCTCACACACACACACACACACACACACACACACCACACATACACACACACACACCAACAATTGTATATTCAAAACCACTACCTATGTCATGGTACTAGACACATATGCATTACCACTATGACATATGTTTATTAAGTGTTTTCACTCCACTGCTGTTTTGTGGGATACTGACATCAAACCAGCAAAAGGGGTGGCTCACCTCTTTCTGAAGAGCCACATTCTCAAAAAAGGCCACCCTCCAGGATTACACACAACACATTCACACTCAGCATTTGTGGTATCTAAACCCTCACCTAACTATGTCATCATGCTAGTAAGATAATACATTAACACGATGTGTTATATGTTTCTACTGGGTGTTTTAATCTCCACTGCTGTATTTGTGGAGGATTGACAACATACTTGGCAAAAGAGGCATTCACCTCCTAACAGTTTCACAGTCTCCAAAAGGCCACCTCTCATAGAATTTCACACACACATTCACACTCGTGCATTTGCAGGATTCAAACTTTATCTAACTACGTTATGACACTAGTGAGACACGTGACAACATCGACTCGCTATTTGTTTTATTGGGAGCATTATCATAATGCCATTTGTAGGATAGATTCATAGATTAGATTACATCAGGGCTAACTGTCCTTGTAGACCATTACTTAAGCTCAACCAGTTACCCCATGAGAATCAAACCCCGTAATCTTCTGTTTGTAGTAAACCCAGTTGTTAACCTCCTGTCTTGCAAGTCTTCTTATGGGGGGAAGGTTCCCAGTGGGATCTCTGAGAAAGACTCCTAAGCAGGCCCTGTGTGTAATTTGAAGCTCGTGCTCTTCACTAGCTGGGACTGGTACAACTTCGGGACCAGAAGATAAGGTGGCTAAGTGACACTTGATGCAGGAACTAGCTGGGAGCCTGTAGTTTTGGGGCAATCCTCCAACCTGCAAGGCAGGGCCCCCCAAAGCAGAGGAGGGAAGCCTGGAACAGAGAGAGACCACCCCAGAACAGAGGTCAAGAATTTTGTTTCAAGAGGCCACCTCCGGGAGGAGCTAGGGAAGACCAAGTAACATGGTTTGGCTCCACATAGTGCCGAGGTGGAGTTAAATTCGAGACCTCTGAACCAGCAGTCGAGTTCCAGCCCTGAGCATATGTTGCTCAAGAGGAACTGGAGAAGTCAGAGAACATCCTGGGTCTCGGGAGGTAGCTAATGGCACTGAGGCAGCTGGTACCAGGGGGACTCCAAGTGTTGGGCTCAAGTTCGTGGAAATCAAAGGAGGAGAGAAACCCTTTGAGATACCAACCACAGAAGGGAGGGGCCTAAAGGGCAGGAATAACCCCGCCAACAGCTGATACATAATCTCACAACATTTACCTCAGAGAATCAAACTGAAAAACCTTAAGGGGACATGGGTTGTTTCAAGAAGGGACTTGGCAACTGACCTGCAAAGGGGTCTATGGAAGGTGAAAACCTTGTACTGGGAAGATGATTCGGGTCTGGTTTCAGCACAGAGTAAGTGGGCAGAACCTGCTGAGGTGCCATTAGAGAAGTCTGCACTGAGCTGGGAACTAAAGATGCTGGTGCCGAAGGCACCATAGTAGCAATAGCTGGTGCAGAGGATTCTTGAAGCTGTTCATAGGTTCATAGGTTCATACTAGGCTATCTGCCCAAGGGCATTTATAAGTCTAGCCAGAGTGTGTGTGGCTTTCACCACCCCTTAGGATGAATGCTGCATACCCATTAGTTTGCTGTGCCTTTGTCCAGCAGTGACACCAGAGATGATTCCGGGAGTAAATCTGATCTCCCATCCACTTTCGTCAGATTTCTCTTGAATAGTGTCAGTGAGGGCTCTGCCTCTCACATGGACTGGGATTCTGTTCATACCACTGTAAAGAGTCTCTGGGTGATGAATCATGTCCCTCCAGCACATCCTATTTATATCCGTGTTGAGATTTAAGTCTCTTGCTCTCGTGGCTCTGGTGGATTTGGATTTTTTGAGGTGTAGCATGTCCATTAATTCTGGGTTGGACATGGCAGCAGCATGTCAGGCACAGATCACCTCTGAGCAGGCCGGTGTCGACTGAATAGAGCTGGAGTTTCTTCAGTCGGGCGGCATTATGACATATGTTTGAGCCCCTTATCCTTTTGGTGAGGAACTTTTGGGGTCTTTCCAGCTTCTGCTGCAGGTGTCAGGTAAAGGATTACATTCGAATGGGGCGTGTACTCAATCATTGGTCTGATAAGAGTGAAGAGTACAGGGGTACAATGACCTCTCCTGATCTGGATGTGAATCCTTCATGATCAGGTGGAGCCATGTAGAAAGGTCTTCCTAACCACTTTGGCAATGAGTGTGTCAAAGAGGTTACTGTCAACTTGGGTTCCCAGGTCCCTGTTAATGCTTCTTCCGTGTTTAATGGATTACCACCTATGTGGTAATTAGGGGTTACCTTGTTTTTCCCAAAGGGTATGACTATACATTTTTGGCATTTAGTTTAGGCCATGGCTCTGGCACCAGTTATCCATTTCTATGAGACCTCAGGAGGATGTCTGTGTCTGATGGAGTGTCGAATTATAGTTGCCCAGTTTGCAGTCGGCTCTGAAATTTTGTCAGCCACAATCTCCTATGTTTGCCTGCACTTCAGAAAAATAAATGCCGAACAAGAGGGGCCCAGGACCTGAGCCTGTGGGACACCTTCCATTGACCGGTAGAGTCTGACATGGCACCAGCAACTCTGACATCATCTGCTAACATCATCACACTTAGCAAAGAGGTATTCACCACTCCTAATGTGTTTCCACAGTCTCCAAAAAGGCCATTCCTCTCAAAGGCAATCGCACACACACACACACACACACACACACACACACACACACACACACACACACACACATTCATACTCAGCATTTGCAGGATTCAGACCCCTACCTAACTATGTTATGACACTAGTGAGATACACATTAACATGAAGCGCTATTTGTTTTAATGGGAGCATTCATTTCCAGTGCTGTATTTGTAGGATGC
This sequence comes from Protopterus annectens, assembly GCF_019279795.1. Lineage (NCBI taxonomy): Eukaryota > Metazoa > Chordata > Ceratodontiformes > Protopteridae > Protopterus > Protopterus annectens. The sequence continues at coordinate 1,545 of NW_025061318.1, read as the reverse complement.
TGACATCATCACACTTGGCAAAGAGGTATTCACCACTCCTAATGTGTTTCCACAGTCTCCAAAAAGGCCACTCCTCTCAAAGGCAATCTCACACACACACACATTCACAGTATTCAAACCCCTACTTAACTATGTTATGACACTAGTGAGATATGCATTAACACAATGTGCTATTTGCTTTACTGGGAGCAGGGCCGGTGCTAGCATTTTGGGGGCCCCCAGCAAGGTTCAAGTTGGGGGCCCTACTCAAGAGAAAATGAAGCGTGACCACATTGCTATTGCACCTCCTTCCCTGTCAAGCTCATCCAGCACCATTTAACCACTAGTGTCACTACATTCAGATCATTAAGAATTTATGTGCCAAACCTAGACTGGCATTTAGTACCAAGGTTACATTATGATAAACTTCTGTACTACAGTACGGTAGCTAATCCTGAGGTACACTGACTGACACTTAATACCAATGTTGCACTAAGACAACTCCTGTACCACAGCATGGTAGCTATACTCACAGGTGTGCACACGCACTGACTAGCATTGTAGTGCCAATGTTACAATCCTGATAAACCCTGTACCACAGCAAGGTAGTGACTCAGGTGCACATGACATAGTGGCAACTCACAGGTGCGCACACACTGACTGGCATCGGTACCAATGTGACATTATGAAATCCCTGTGCCACAGCAAGGTTGCCACTCACAGATGCGAACACTGACTGGATACTCAACTGCCCAGTTTCAGGAGAATGTCCAGATGTGACTCTTGTTTGGTCTGTTCCTCAATTTAGAGTTTTCTGGATTTTTGTGGCAATCATTGATGGCTGAATTCATTCAAATGACAGGCATTTCAGTTTAACTTCATATACCCTTCCAGAACATCTGCATTGGGACATAACAGCAATATTTAAAATTTGCCCAGATCTTTGGGGCTGAAACCCATTATCTGTGGCTTTGTCCAGATTACGTGCCATGAGATAAAAGAGCTACAGCTGGCATTTAGTAGCAATGTTACATTATGACAAGCCTCTGTGCTGCATCAAGGTATCCAGTCCCAAAGAGATTTCCTGAACACCTACCTTTGTCCCCAAAGACACCCACATTGTTTGTGGCAATGTTGTTACGATACAACAAGCCTCTGTACCATCAGGTAGCCAGTCCACAGAGGTACACAGACTCTGGGCACAAGACTCCACACAGAGACAGAGACACAAGACTCCCACACACAGAGACAGAGACACAAGACTCCCACACACAGAGAGACAGAGACACAAGACTCCCACACACAGAGACACAAGACTCCCACACACCCAGGGGCACAGGCTCCCCACACACAGGGCCCACAAGGCTCCCACACACACAGGGCACCGGGCTCCCACACACACACAGACAGACTCCCACACACACACAGACAGACTCCCACACACACACACACACACACACAGACAGACTCTCACACACACAGACTCTCACACACAGACACACACACGGAACACACACACAGACTCTCACACACACACAGACTCCTCACACACACACAGACTCTCAC
>NW_025061317.1:0-9808 GCF_019279795.1 Protopterus annectens | reverse complement strand
AGAAGCTGTAACTAAAACAAGAAGAAAAGGCCTCCAACAACCAAGTCAATGATGGTGAAATTAGACTACACACTCTGAAGAAACTTTTAAGATCTCACAATGAAAAATTAGGTATTGATATAAAGTGCTGATAATATCAGTCCAAAATATACAAGTACATCCTGGAAAACATAAAAATACAGCCAAATATAAATGAGATCTTAAGAAAGCTAGTTTAGTCAGCAGGCACTGGATGGAGGGAAAAAGAGGAGTTGAGCTGGAACACTAGCTTTGCTGGCTTAAATCCAATAAGTGGTCCGAAGACCAATCAATTGGACTGGACAGAGAGTCTTTCTCCTGAGTAAAAAGGGCACCCACAAAACACCTTTATCAAGGTAAAACTGCCATTGCATCATAAAGGCTATTGTTACCACACAAAAATCATGCTGGTGGTAATAGTACACTATCCTAGTGTTTCAAATAATTCAGTAACTGTTGCCATAACAACTTCTCGAGCATCTTTGCCATAAATGCCTGACAATGCACGGGTCAATATTTTTTTCTTGGACAGGGTTCTTTTATAGGGTACTGTTTTAGACCTTTTTACACTGCTGTGAAAAAGCTGCAGATGAGAGCTGTTTAGTTGTCAAAGCATAACGCAGACCGAGATTATCCAAGTGCAAATCAATCCTGGGCAAGCAATCAATCCAAATTTAGCTTGCTACAGATCCCACCATGCCCTGATTCCCACCTCCTCATTTCTTGATACACTGAACATATTAGACAAATCTCAGCAATCTCTAATAATGGGCAAAATCTACTACCCCATCATTAACTGGGAAAACTACTCATGTATCAACTCTTGTGCTCAACGTTTTCTGGAATTCATAAATTTGCACCTTGGATCAATCCTATCCGGCACCCCCACCAGGGGCAACAGTATCCTAGATCTGGTCATTACAAACATAGGCAACCAGTGTTTCACACCAGAGGTCAATTCCTCGTTGGTCAGATCGACCACAAACTAATCACCATAGATATCCACATCCTGCCCCCACCCCCATTAGGGAAACCACCGTAAAACATTTCTTCAAAGCCAACTTCACGCTTCTTAAGACAGAAGTGGGCAACCCACGACACCCATGCTGACGGACAACAGAGTGCAACAATCAAGGAATCCCCTACATACAATGCATTTTATAAGCAGTTACACGAAAAGTGCATGGATCGTGCACCCTAACAGAACCAAGATGCTATCCTACAAAATGGAAGTCAAATCTGGTGGTCCCTGCCATAACAAACTCCCTACAACAGAAGAAGGAAACTGTTGTAAAAAAGAGTAAAATCCCATAGCGATTGAGGAATGCCCTGGTCAGCCTCTGCGGTAAGAAGTTGAGATCCCTCATAAAACTTCCTCCAAAGCTAGTTACGTAAAACAAAATCGCTACTGATTCTAAAGGGCAACCAACAAAGCATTTCCTATAGCTATGTCAAAAATCTGATCTGCTAAGTGAGTTACAGCACAATGGCAATTCAAATATACAGAACCAACTGGATATTAAGCTAACATCCTGGCAGATAGGTTCAGTGCTAACTTCTTACCCCCTCTCGCTATCCCCTAAAGTGATTCATCTCTATACTGGAAGAATGCAAAGTTCCTGTAATCAATGGCTGCACAGGTAAAAAACACACACTTCCAAAGCCAAGAATCACAGCATCCATGGACCTTGACAAGATCCCAGGCTGCTGCTCTCTACACAAATCTACAGAACAAACTGACACCCCACCCAAGTACCATGTTCAATCATAGCCATTACCTCAGGCTTCTGCGCCGCCCACTGAATGGGCACAGAGCAACGGTTATCCCACTCCACAAAAGGGGGAGCCACCATGGGACTTATAGGAACTACTGCCCCATTAGCCTGACGAGCCTGGTCTGCAAGGCTATGGAACGTATCATCATGGAACTTATAAACAATGACATTGGTAATCTCCAAACATTGGACCCCACCCAGTTCAGGTTTGTAAAAAGCAGATCATGTCTCCTAAACCTGACAGACTTCTTTGAAACGGTCACCAAAGCCGTAGATGAAGGTAAAGTGGTTCACACAGCCTATCTAGATCTCGCCAAGGCTTTCAACACCATCCCCCACACTGGAATTATAGATAAACTCACTAAACTAGGTATAAATCCCTATGTCACAAGATGGGTTGGCAACTGGCTCACTGACGGAACCGACACTATGAAAGTAGCAGACTCCAAATCCAACTTCAGACCAGTGACAAGTGGAGTACCATAGGGTTCAGTCCTGGGTCCTTTCCTGTTTGGTATCTACTTCTCTAAAGTACAGGCTAACACAGAAGGTTCTTTTAATAATGAAGTTTGCAGATGACTGCAAAATCTAGGAGCCATAATCAAAACTCCTCAACAATGGCGGACATCCTACAAAAGGTCCTCTACTGGGAGACAGATGCCTGGTGTCAAAGCCATGGCCTCAAGCTCAATGCCGTGCAAAGTGCATTGTCATCCCTTTTGGTAAAAATTCTGTACCCATGAACTACCACATAGGTGGTAGTCTACTTAACACTGAAAGTGTGATAAGAGACCTTAGGACACAGGTAGACAGTAGTCTCTCCTTTGATAATCACATCACCACAGTAGTCAGGAAATCCTTCTACATGGCACACCTCATCACAAAAGATTTCTTATCCAGGAAAAAAGAGGTAATTGTTCCCCTCTACTCGTCACTCATTAGACCCATTAGAGTACAACGCCCCTTTAGGTATGTACCATCTACATCTACCAAGACATCTACAACAACTGGAAAGGCTGCAGAAATACCTCACAAAGAGGATTACCGGCCTCAAACAGATGCCCTACGCAGACCGTCTCAAAAAACTCCAGCTTTACTCCAGCGCATATTGCCTACTCAGAGGCGGATCTCTGCCTAACATACAAAGCTATGTCAAACCCAGAGCTGTTGGACATGCTCCACTTAAAGAAATCCTAATCCCTCTGAGCTACATGCTCTAGGGACCTAAACCTTGTCACCACAATAAAAAGAACATGCTGGAGGGATAGATTCCTGTCCCAGAGACTTCCCATACTCTGGAACAAACTACCTATCTATATCAAACCAAGCCCCTCATTAGCACTCTTCAAGAAAAATCTTGATGATTGGATGGGAGACAGGAAATTCACCCCAGGTATCACTTCTGTGGCTCTGCTTGACAGGGGCACAGGAAAATTATTTTCTTGGGTAGTGAAAGCCAGGGTACCTTTTGGCTAGGCTTATATAGGCCCTAGGGCCAATAGCCTAGTACTCACATATGAACCTAAGAGAGCTTTAAATGTGAGAAAATTATCTTAATTCAAGAAACAATGCCACATACTCCTCACAGAGGTACATGCACAATTTATAAAAAAAATCATGTTATAAATATTAAGGAGGAATATTCCAATATGCACTGATGCCATTATCAAAACTTGAGATCACTCACTATTTCAGTGGGATTATTTGACTAAACATTCATGCAATTAACCTTAGCAGAGAAATGGATTATTATCTTTCAACTACATTTTGCCAGCTGAATATATCTATATAAACCTATTCAAATGTAATTGAAGGAAAATATTACTACCACAATGGAAAAATTGAATACAAGTGTCCAAGTCATTTCTTCAAAGATAAAATACATGAAAGCTATATAAGTTAAGTCCAATTAGTAATGGAATCAAAAACCCAAAAGCTATTTTAGTGAAACACAAACAAAGGTTTCATCAAACATGACTAGACAAGCAAACATCTGAAGTATTTCTTGTAAGGGACAAAGTCCCTACATCTTTTGGCTGGACAGAAAGATCCATGCATCCTCTAACATTAACCAATCTTAATGTTAACCCACACTAACTCTTACCCTAAGGTCACTGACATCTACAAGTAATTCGAGCAGTCACATGTGACCAACTGGTGTTTCAGTTAATGTAAAATTTTAGAAACTGAAAACTGAATTCATACACAAAGAAATAGTCAAGGACCCAACCAAACTTTATTAAAATAATTTGAAAGTTACCCACTAACCAGAATAAACCTCTTACAGGGTGTAGTTTAATTAAGGCATTCCTCATCATTCTATAGTCATGTGTAAAGTAGATGTTCGAGTGTATTCACTGTTGCAGTCATTACATTTGGGTAATCCTGCTGGCAGGTTCCCCTCAGCCGGCCTGAATTCCAAAGTCTTGGGTCCTTAAGGCCGGCTGTTGTCGCCTCTTCCCTGACGCCAGGTCGTCAGGGGTATAAAAAAGAAGCAGCAGACGTTTCATTTTTCTTCTCAGTTTTTCTTGCCCCAGATGTCAGGGTGTCTCCCCAAAAGGGTAGACAAACTTTATATATATATTCAGAAATACACCAATATAAATTTTATCTTCATCTATAAGCAAATATACCACATAGGTTGTATAAATCAGAGAAGGAAAGATAAGATCCAAAAGAAAAAAGGGGGAAGGCGGGTAGGGTTTGAGTGGACTGCAACAGTGAATACACTCAAACATCTACATTTATAGTAAGTGTACACAACTGTACTATGTTCTTCGTGTTTCACTGTTGCAGTCATTACATTTGGGTAGAGTCCCAAAGCTATGGTTGGGAGGCGGAACTAGACAGCAGTAGGAGCAGCTATGAGGCCCTGCAGAACTGCAGTGGCAAAGCTTGCCCTGGATTTAGAGTAGAGTGGCAGATGATAATGCTTTGTAAAGGTGTGCAGTAGCCACCTCTAAAATGTCTCTGGTTGGCACTCCCTCCTGAGGAAGGCTGCTGAGGTGGCTGCAGCTCTGGTGGAATGAGGCCTAATGCCCTTAGGCACTGGCTTGCCATGGTGTAAGTAGCAGAAACAAATACAGTGGCCTAACCAATTAGAAACAGTCTGCTTTGAGACAGGCTTTCCTTGTGATCCTGCAACATATGCCACTAGTAATTGCTCTGTTTCCTGAAAGCTTTGGTTTTGTCCAAGTAGAATCTAAGCTGTCTGCGTACGTCCAAAGAATGCAGAATTCTCTCCCCCTTGTTCTGTGGATTTGGGTGCAAGGTTGGCAGATGGATGGCTTGGTTAAGAGCCACCCTGGACACTACTTTAGGCATAAATGTTGGGTTTGTCCTCAGGGAGACCCTGTCTGGATGGAAAATGATGAAAGGTTCCACAGCCATGAGCGCCTGTAGCTCTGAAACTCATCTTGCAGAAGTAATTACTAAGAGCAGAGCTGTTTTCCAAGATAAAAACTTCATATCAGCAGTAGCAGCTGGCTCAAAAGGAGGCAGGGTGAGCTTTTCCAAGACATAGCTGAGGTCCCATGCAGGTATTGGTAGTCTCCTTGGGGGCCTTAAATTTTTGGCTCCCTCTGAGGTAAATGCTGGGGTTCAATAAAGGGTGAGAAAAAGTGGTGGCTCTGTATTGTAATGAGCCAAAATGGCAGAGGCATGAATTTTAATTGATGAAAAAAGATAGGCCTTTGTCCAGCATCTCAAGTTAAGTATTGCAAAATCTGAGTAATATTTGTATCAGTTCCTTGTGCCTGGTTCCAAGCACAGAATCTCTTCCATTTTTCAGCATAAGACTTTCGAGTACTAGGCCTTCTGGCTTCCAGAATGACATCCATCACAGCTTTACTGAGAGGCGTTTTTTGTATGACTTCATTATCCGCCATGCTGCCAGGTTTAATGTCCTGAGTTGGCTGTGCAGGGATCCGATTGTTTGCTGCATAGGACAGTAGTTGAGGTATTTGAGCGTAAGGTCCAAGCTGGGTATAGAGATAAGTTCCTTAGTATTGATACCAGTACTGGCATGGCTAAATCTGGGGCAATCAGTATCATCTTTAGCTTCTCCTGTCTGACCTTTTAGGAGCACTTTGGGAGTGAGAGGCAGTGGAGGAAAGCGCATATACGGATAGGTTTTTCCAGCTGAAAGATAGGGCCCACATTCCATGCTTGCTCATGTGATAAGTCCTTGTGCAGAATCTTCTAGTTGGTAAATTGAGAGGGGAGGCAATAGATCTATGTCCGTGGGCATCACCATTTCGTTGTTATCATGTTGAAGACTTGTGGATCCAGCTTCCACTGTGGGGATCCATGAGGTTTCAAGCTTTTAGTTCATCTGCCAGAGTATTTTCCTTTCCTGGCAGGAATTGTGCCTGCAGATGTACTTGTAAGTCAAAGCTGTGTCCCTGGCTAAGGTCATGCGCTAGTCTGCAAAGGGGGTAAGAATGTGTGCCCCCCTGCTTGTTTATATACAACATGACCGTGGTGTTGTTTGTCTTTATCAGTAGTTGTCCCGGATGAAGTAGGTCCTTGAAGGCTGTCAGGGCATTTTCAACAGCTAACATCTCTTTTTGATTAATATGTAGATGCATTTGGTTTGAGGACCATGTGCCCTGAATGCATCTTCCTCCCATGTGGGCTCCCCAGGCATAATCTGAAGCATCCGTTGTTAGTGTCTGCCTGGCTGGAGGTAATGTAAATGGCTGTCCCTTGTTCTGGTGGCAAGCCTTTGCCCACCATCAAAACTCCTGTTGCAGGCAGGGGATGAGAGTAATGACTGTTTCCAGGCTGTACCAATGTTGATTCCAAACACTTTTTAGGTACCATTGAAGTTTCCTCATATGCAGTCTTGCATATGGAATTAATAGGATGCAGGATGCCATGAAGCCCAAAGCCTGCAGAATTTTTACTGCAGATAACTGGGCCTTTGTTGCCAACATTTTGAAATAGGTAGTCAGTTTCCTTTGTTTGTCTGGCGTGAGATAAGCCATCTGGGCAGTTGTATTCAAGCTTGCACCCAGGAATGTTAACTCTTGTGAGGGTACTAGTTTTGATTTCTTTTTGCTGACTGTGTACCCTAGGCATGTTAGAAGTCTTTTCACAAACGTCAGATGTTGAAGAAGAATGCCCTTGTTCTCTGCTTGAATGAGACAGTCGTCCAAGTAAGGATATATTTGTATTCCTCTTTGTCTGCAGAATGCAATTACTAGTGCCAGGCACGTTGTAAAGACCCTGGGCACAGTAGATAAGCCAAAGAGCAATGCAGAGAATTGGTAATGCATTGAACCAGCCTTGAATCTTAGGTATCTTCTGCATGATTGTCTGATTGGAACATGCAGGTATGCCTCTTTTAGGTCTAAAGTCACAAGCCAAGCATTCCTGCCCAGCATGGGCAGAAGCTGCTGCAAAGTCAACATTTTGAATTTTGGAATATCCAGGAAAGTGTTCAGAATAGATAGGGGTCCAGTATCGGCCTCCAGGCTTTGTCCTTTCTGGGTACCAAGAACAGTCTTGAGTAAAATCCTTGTCCCTGCTCTTGCTCCGGTACTTGTTGAATGGCCGCCATGTCCATGAGGGATGAGACTTGTTTTTGTGCCTCTGCCCATTGATTTTTTGGCAGATCTGGCCAGCCGTTTGCCTTTGGCAGAGTATGGAAATGGAACTTGTAGCCTTGTGACACTATGTTTAGAACCCACTTGTCCTGGGTTATGATGTGCCAATTTTGAGCAAAAAGTGCTAATTTTCCCCCTAACGTTGCTACTGGAAGATAAGTGCTTGGTGCAGGCAGGGGGAAGTCATTGGGACTGTTTTCTGTATGTTTGTGATCTATCTTCTCCAGCTTTGAAGGTAGAAGCACCCCATTGCCTGGGACTATAAGAACCTTGCACCTGGGATCTGCCCCTAGGCCATCTGAATCTGCATCTCTGAGGTCTGTCTGACACAGGAAAGGACCATTTTTTGTAGGCCAGTGTCTACTAAACCTAGGTGGCTGTACCTGTAAAAAAATCTTTGACAGTTTGCATAGATTTAGACCTGTAGAAAATCTTTGACAGTTTGCATAGATTTAGCTTTGTCCTCCATTTTCTTTAACACCTCTTCTGCCTTAACACCAAACAAGGTATCATGCTGTAAAGGTGCATCTAGTAATTCAATTTTAACATGATCAGGCAGATTTTGTTTCTTTAACCAAGCATGCCTCCTAATTACACAGCCCGTAACTGCGGCCCTGCAGGAGGCCTCCAAAGAATCAAAACCACATTGCAAAGTATGTTTTCCAACTTGTTCTGCTGCATACAATAAATCCTGCATTTCCTTGTTTTCTGCACATTCAGAGTTTAACAACATTTTCTGTTTAAGCAATCCCATGACATGTTGCTGATACTTAAGCATATGAAATTGGCAGTTTAAGGTCCTTATAGCCAAAGTTGCAGATGGGTAAACCTTTTTTCCCCATCTATCCAGTGCCCTTGAATCTCTGTCAGAGGGGGTTGGGTTTTTTTGCAGTGGAAGCCTTAACTCCCTTTGGACCCTGTGAAATAGTTTCTGGGTCAGCAGCAGGGTTTCTAAAAATAAATTTGTGTGAGTCAGGAACCCTGTAATATCTGTCAGGCTTAACAGGAGCTGGGGGGTAAAGAGTCAAGGGTCAGACTAGACTCCGAAAACACATCATCTACAATGTCTAACACAGGTGGAATGGCTAGAGGCCTGTGCTGAGGTTGTAAAAGAAAATCCCTGAGCCTCTTTTTCGATTCTGAAAAATATTGGCTCTCCCAGTGGAAATGCTCCCTTATGGTATGCAAGGTTTCCCCAAAGGAATAGTCCTCAGGAAGAGATGCTGAAGGTATAGATTCTTCAGCATCAGAATCCTCATGGGGGGAAGAAAATATTCCTGATCAGAAGAGGAATCAGCCATTGAAACAGAAAACCTGATTCTGAAGGACTGCATAGTCAGTGTCTTGCCTAGGCCTCTCTTATCAGGAGGGGATGATGGGAACCCCTGATCAAGCGTAATCAAGTATTCGGGCCATTTTGAGCATCTGTTTTTTGGGCATAGAGGCTTGCCCACAATGGGGTTTTGAGTTTGTTTCCTTGCTTTAGAAGGTGCTTTAGTTCCTTTGCCTTTGAAGTTGAAGTCGCTTTTAATGTAAAGATGTTTAGGTCTGAAGATGACCCTCAGAAGCCGTGGTGTACTCTGTTTCACGCCCGGACCCATCCGCCGGAGGTGGATTTTCATTAGCGCCCGAGGCTCCAGTACCTTGAGTGATCCAGGGTGGCATGGCCGACTCCACGGGAGTCAGTAGCTGCCTGTGACTCTAAAGTAGCGATGCTAGGGGCTGCAAAGCGCTCACTGAGGACCGTGAACCGGTGACTGGCTTAGGAGAAAGGTTTTGGGCCTCGGTTGTTTTTCTCTATCCTTTTCTTTGCATTTTTTGTAAACTCTGGTAGTCGGATTGATATCCAACGATATTTCAGGATAATTAAACCGGCATCCAAAAAAGTTTAAAGCAAAATCATACTGACGCTTAATAGTGCATTGGTTAAATCTAGCACAAAACCGACAACCAGTAACGCTGTGATCAGGGCCTATGCAAGGAATACAGTAAGAATGAAAATTCTTATGAGGTATTTGCTTTCCACAAGAAAATGTTAATTATTAAACTTTTTCTGACATCGGGTCTGGAGCAAGAAAAAGTTTCTAACGGGGTACTTAGCTTTATTGGAAGACTTCGGATCTGAAACTCAAACACCTAAAATCTCAGGAGAGTTGGCCGACAGCACCATGCGAACTTGCTTAACTTGCTTCTGCCGGGCAATCGCAAGGGCAAGAAAGACTGGAGAAAATGCTTCTTTTATACCCCCTGGACGCCAAGGAAAGGCTGATGACCAGCCGATTTTATGAGCACCCAAGACCTGGAATTCAGGCTGCTTGAGGGCAACGTACAGCAGGGATTTACTCCCAAATGTAATGACTGCAACAGTGAAATACGAAGAACATCTATTTAGTAGCTTGCTAGTTT
>NW_025061316.1:0-10807 GCF_019279795.1 Protopterus annectens | reverse complement strand
TGACACACCTGCAGAGTTTCAGCCTCCTAGCTTTTCCCTCTTGCAGAAAAACAACTTTCCAGGGTTATTTTTTCTCTATGCAGAAACATGCTTGAAATGCATAGGGAAAGCTAAAAACAATAAACATTCATACTGAAACTGGCAGTTAAGCCAGAAACAGGATTGCCCTACCCCTTTGTAGGGTGGATAGTACCCTACACACCTGCATAGTTTCAGCCTCCTAGCTTTTTCCCTCTTGGAGAAAAACAACTTTCCACAGGTATTTTTTTCTCTATGCAGAAACATGCTTGAAATGCAAAAAGAAAGCTAAAAACAATAAACGGTCATACTGAAACTGGCAGTTAAGCCAGAAACAGGATTGCCCTACCCCTTTGTAGGATGGATAGTACCCTACACACCTGCAGAGTTTCAGCCTCCTAGCTTTTTACCTCTTGGTATGACCGTTTATTGTTTTTAGCTTTCCCTATGCATTTAAGCATGTTTCTGCATAGAGAAAAATAACCCTGGAAAGTTGTTTTTCTCCAAGAAGGAAAAAGCTAGGAGGCTGAAACTCTGCAGGTGTGTAGGGTATTATCGACCCTACAAAGGGTTAGGGGAATCCTGGTTCTGGCTTAACTGCCAGTTTCAGCATGACAATTTATTGTTTTTAGCTTTCTTTTTGCATTTCAAGCATGTTTCTGCATAGAGAAAAAATACCTGTGGAAAGTTGTTTTTCCAAGAGGGAAAAAGCTAGGAGGCTGAAACTCTGCAGGTGTGTAGGGTATTATCGACCCTACAAAGGGTTAGGGGAATCCTGGTTCTGGCTTAACTGCCAGTTTCAGCATGACAATTTATTGTTTTTAGCTTTCTTTTTGCATTTCAAGCATGTTTCTGCATAGAGAAAAAATACCCTGGAAAGTTGTTTTTCTCCAAGAGGGAAAAAGCTAGGAGGCTGAAACTATGCAGGTGTGTAGGGTACTATTCACCCTACAAAGGGTAGGGCAATCCTGGTTCTGGCTTAACTGCCAGTTTCAGTATGACCGTTTATTGTTTTTAGCTTTCCCTATGCATTTCAAGCATGTTTCTGCATAGAGAAAAAATAACCCTGGAAAGTTGTTTTTCTCCAAGAGGGAAAAAGCTAGGAGGCTGAAACTCTGCAGGTGTGTAGGGTACTATCCACCCTACAAAGGGGTAGGGCAATCCTGGTTCTGGCTTAACTGCCAGTTTCAGTATGACCGTTTATTGTTTTTAGCTTTCCCTATGCATTTCAAGCATGTTTCTGCATAGAGAAAAAATAACCCTGGAAAGTTGTTTTTCTCCAAGAGGAAAAAAGCTAGGAGGCTGAAACTCTGCAGGTGTGTAGGGTATTATCCACCCTACAAAGGGGTAGGGCAATCCTGGTTCTGGCTTAACTGCCAGTTTCAGTATGACCGTTTATTGTTTTTAGCTTTCTTTTTGCATTTCAAGCATGTTTCTGCATAGAGAAAAAAATACCTGTGGAAAGTTGTTTTTCTCCAAGAGGGAAAAAGCTAGGAGGCTGAAACTCTGCAGGTGTGTAGGGTACTATCCACCCTACAAAGGGGTAGGGCAATCCTGGTTCTGGCTTAACTGCCAGTTTCAGTATGACCGTTTATTGTTTTTAGCTTTCCCTATGCATTTCAAGCATGTTTCTGCATAGAGAAAAAATAACCCTGGAAAGTTGTTTTTCTCCAAGAGGGAAAAAGCTAGGAGGCTGAAACTCTGCAGGTGTGTAGGGTACTATCCACCCTACAAAGGGGTAGGGCAATCCTGGTTCTGGCTTAACTGCCAGTTTCAGTATGACCGTTTATTGTTTTTAGCTTTCCCTATGCATTTCAAGCATGTTTCTGCATGGAGAAAAAATAACCCTGGAAAGTTGTTTTTCTCCAAGAGGGAAAAAGCTAGGAGGCTGAAACTCTGCAGGTGTGTAGGGTATTATCCACCCTACAAAGGGTAGGGCAATCCTGGTTCTGGCTTAACTGCCAGTTTCAGTATGACCGTTTATTGTCTTTAGCTTTCTTTTTGCATTTCAAGCATGTTTCTGCATAGAGAAAAAAATACCTGTGGAAAGTTGTTTTTCTCCAAGAGGGAAAAAGCTAGGAGGCTGAAACTCTGCAGGTGTGTAGGGTACTCTCCACCCTACAAAGGGGTAGGGCAATCCTGGTTCTGGCTTAACTGCCAGTTTCAGTATGACCATTTTTTGTTTTTAGCTTTCCCTATGCATTTCAAGCATGTTTCTGCATAGAGAAATAATAACCCTGGAAAGTTGTTTTTCTCCAAGAGGGAAAAGCTAGGAGGCTGAAACTCTGCAGGTGTGTAGGGTACTATCCACCCTACAAAGGGGTAGGGCAATCCTGGTTCTGGCTTAACTGCCAGTTTCAGTATGACCGTTTATTGTTTTTAGCTTTCCCTATGCATTTCAAGCATGTTTCTGCATGGAGAAAAAATAACCCTGGAAAGTTGTTTTTCTCCAAGAGGAAAAAAGCTAGGAGGCTGAAACTCTGCAGGTGTGTAGGGTATTATCCACCCTACAAAGGGGTAGGGCAATCCTGGTTCTGGCTTAACTGCCAGTTTCAATATGACTGTTTATTGTTTTTAGCTTTCTTTTTGCATTTCAAGCATGTTTCTGCATAGAGAAAAAAATACCTGTGGAAAGTTGTTTTTCTCCAAGAGGGAAAAAGCTAGGAGGCTGAAACTCTGCAGGTGTGTAGGGTACTATCCACCCTACAAAGGGGTAGGGCAATCCTGGTTCTGGCTTAACTGCCAGTTTCAGTATGACAGTTTATTGTTTTTAGCTTTCCCTATGCATTTCAAGCATGTTTCTGCATAGAGAAAAAATAACCCTGGAAAGTTGTTTTTCTCCAAGAGGGAAAAAGCTAGGAGGCTGAAACTCTGCAGGTGTGTAGGGTACTATCCACCCTACAAAGGGGTAGGGCAATCCTGGTTCTGGCTTAACTGCCAGTTTCAGTATGACCGTTTATTGTTTTTAGCTTTCCCTATGCATTTTAAGCATGTTTCTGCATGGAGAAAAAATAACCCTGGAAAGTTGTTTTTCTCCAAGAGGAAAAAAGCTAGGAGGCTGAAACTCTGCAGGTGTGTAGGGTATTATCCACCCTACAAAGGGGTAGGGCAATCCTGGTTCTGGCTTAACTGCCAGTTTCAGTATGACCGTTTATTGTTTTTAGCTTTCTTTTTGCATTTCAAGCATGTTTCTGCATAGAGAAAAAAATACCTGTGAAAAGTTGTTTTTCTCCAAGAGGGAAAAAGCTAGGAGGCTGAAACTCTGCAGGTGTGTAGGGTACTATCCACCCTACAAAGGGGCAGGGCAATCCTGGTTCTGGCTTAACTGCCAGTTTCAGTATGACCGTTTATTGTTTTTAGCTTTCCTTATGCATTTCAAGCATGTTTCTGCATAGAGAAAAAATAACCCTGGAAAGTTGTTTTTCTCCAAGAGGGAAAAAGCTAGGAGGCTGAAACTCTGCAGGTGTGTAGGGTACTATCCACCCTACAAAGGGGTAGGGCAATCCTGGTTCTGGCTTAACTGCCAGTTTCAGTATGACCGTTTATTGTTTTTAGCTTTCCCTATGCATTTCAAGCATGTTTCTGCATAGAGAAATAATAACCCTGGAAAGTTGTTTTTCTCCAAGAGGGAAAAGCTAGGAGGCTGAAACTCTGCAGGTGTGTAGGGTACTATCCACCCTACAAAGGGGCAGGGCAATCCTGGTTCTGGCTTAACTGCCAGTTTCAGTATGACCGTTTATTGTTTTTAGCTTTCCCTATGCATTTCAAGCATGTTTCTGCATAGAGAAAAAATAACCCTGGAAAGTTGTTTTTCTCCAAGAGGGAAAAAGCTAGGAGGCTGAATCTCTGCAGGTGTGTAGGGTACTATCCACCCTACAAAGGGGTAGGGCAATCCTGGTTCTGGCTTAACTGCCAGTTTCAGTATGACCGTTTATTGTTTTTAGCTTTCCCTATGCATTTCAAGCATGTTTCTGCATAGAGAAATAATAACCTTGGAAAGTTGTTTTTCTCCAACAGGGAAAAAGCTAGGAGGCTGAAACTCTGCAGGTGTGTAGGGGATTATCCACCCTACAAAGGGGTATGGAATCCTGGTTCTGGCTTAACTGCCAGTTTCAGTATGACCGTTTATTGTTTTTAGCTTAATTTTTGCATTTCAAGCATGTTTCTGCATAGAGAAAAAAATACCTGTGGAAAGTTGTTTTTCTCCAAGAGGGAAAAAGCTAGGAGGCTGAAACTATGCAGGTGTGTAGGGTACTATCCACCCTACAAAGGGTTAGGGCAATCCTGGTTCTGGCTTAACTGCCAGTTTCAGTATGACCATTTATTGTTTTTAGCTTTCCCTATGCATTTCAAGCATGTTTCTGCATAGAGAAAAAAATAACCCTGGAAAGTTGTTTTTCTCCAAGAGGGAAAAGCTAGGAGGCTGAAACTCTGCAGGTGTGTAGGGTACTATCCACCCTACAAAGGGGTAGGGCAATCCTGGTTCTGGCTTAACTGCCAGTTTCAGTATGACCGTTTATTGTTTTTAGCTTTCCCTATGCATTTCAAACATGTTTCTGCATGGAGAAAAAATAACCCTGGAAAGTTGTTTTTCTCCAAGAGGAAAAAAGCTTGGAGGCTGAAACTCTGCAGGTGTGTAGGGTATTATCCACCCTACAAAGGGGTAGGGCAATCCTGGTTCTGGCTTAACTGCCAGTTTCAATATGACTGTTTATTGTTTTTAGCTTTCTTTTTGCATTTCAAGCATGTTTCTGCATAGAGAAAAAATACCTGTGGAAAGTTGTTTTTCTCCAAGAGGGAAAAAGCTAGGAGGCTGAAACTATGCAGGTGTGTAGGGTACTATCCACCCTACAAAGGGGCAGGGCAATCCTGGTTCTGGCTTAACTGCCAGTTTCAGTATGACCGTTTATTGTTTTTAGCTTTCTCTATGCATTTCAAGCATGTTTCTGCATGGAGAAAAAATAACCCTGGAAAGTTGTTTTTCTCCAAGAGGAAAAAAGCTTGGAGGCTGAAACTCTGCAGGTGTGTTGGGTATTATCCACTCTACAAAGGGGTAGGGCAATCCTGGTTCTGGCTTAACTGCCAGTTTCAGTATGACAATTTATTGCTTTTAGCTTTCCTTATGCATTTCAAGCATGTTTCTGCATAGAGAAAAAATAACCCTGGAAAGTTGTTTTTCTCCAAGAGGGAAAAAGCTAGGAGGCTGAAACTCTGCAGGTGTGTAGGGTACTATCCACCCTACAAAGGGGTAGGGCAATCCTGGTTCTGGCTTAACTGCCAGTTTCAGTATGACCGTTTATTGTTTTTAGCTTTCCCTATGCATTTCAAGCATGTTTCTGCATAGAGAAATAATAACCCTGGAAAGTTGTTTTTCTCCAAGAGGGAAAAGCTAGGAGGCTGAAACTCTGCAGGTGTGTAGGGTACTATCCACCCTACAAAGGGGCAGGGCAATCCTGGTTCTGGCTTAACTGCCAGTTTCAGTATGACCGTTTATTGTTTTTAGCTTTCCCTATGCATTTCAAGCATGTTTCTGCATAGAGAAAAAATAACCCTGGAAAGTTGTTTTTCTCCAAGAGGGAAAAAGCTAGGAGGCTGAATCTCTGCAGGTGTGTAGGGTACTATCCACCCTACAAAGGGGTAGGGCAATCCTGGTTCTGGCTTAACTGCCAGTTTCAGTATGACCGTTTATTGTTTTTAGCTTTCCCTATGCATTTCAAGCATGTTTCTCCATAGAGAAATAATAACCTTGGAAAGTTGTTTTTCTCCAAGAGGGAAAAAGCTAGGAGGCTGAAACTCTGCAGGTGTGTAGGGGATTATCCACCCTACAAAGGGGTAGGGAATCCTGGTTCTGGCTTAACTGCCTGTTTCAGTATGACCGTTTATTGTTTTTAGCTTTCTTTTTGCATTTCAAGCATGTTTCTGCATAGAGAAAAAAATACCTGTGGAAAGTTGTTTTTCTCCAAGAGGGAAAAAGCTAGGAGGCTGAAACTATGCAGGTGTGTAGGGTACTATCCACCCTACAAAGGGGTAGGGCAATCCTGGTTCTGGCTTAACTGACAGTTTCAGTATGACCATTTATTGTTTTTAGCTTTCCCTATGCATTTCAAGCATGTTTCTGCATAGAGAAAAAAATAACCATGGAAAGTTGTTTTTCTCCAAGAGGGAAAAGCTAGGAGGCTGAAACTCTGCAGGTGTGTAGGGTACTATCCACCCTACAAAGGGGTAGAGCAATCCTGGTTCTGGCTTAACTGCCAGTTTCAGTATGACCGTTTATTGTTTTTAGCTTTCCCTATGCATTTCAAACATGTTTCTGCATGGAGAAAAAATAACCCTGGAAAGTTGTTTTTCTCCAAGAGGAAAAAAGCTTGGAGGCTGAAACTCTGCAGGTGTGTAGGGTATCATCCACCCTACAAAGGGGTAGGGCAATCCTGGTTCTGGCTTAACTGCCAGTTTCAATATGACTGTTTATTGTTTTTAGCTTTCTTTTTGCATTTCAAGCATGTTTCTGCATAGAGAAAAAAATACCTGTGGAAAGTTGTTTTTCTCCAAGAGGGAAAAAGCTAGGAGGCTGAAACTATGCAGGTTTGTAGGGTACTATCCACCCTACAAAGGGGCAGGGCAATCCTGGTCCAGGCTTTACTGCCAGTTTCAGTATGACCGTTTATTGTTTTTAGCTTTCTCTAGGCATTTTAAGCATGTTTCTGCATGGAGAAAAAATAACCCTGGAAAGTTGTTTTTCTCCAAGAGGAAAAAAGCTTGGAGGCTGAAACTCTGCAGGTGTGTTGGGTATTATCCACTCTACAAAGGGGTAGGGCAATCCTGGTTCTGGCTTAACTGCCAGTTTCAGTATGACCGTTTATTGTTTTTAGCTTTCTTTTTGCATTTCAAGCATGTTTCTGAATAGAGAAAAAAATACCTGTGAAAAGTTGTTTTTCTCCAAGAGGGAAAAAGCTAGGAGGCTGAAACTCTGCAGGTGTGTAGGGTACTATCCACCCTACACATGGGTAGGGCAATCCTGGTTCTGGCTTAACTGCCAGTTTCAGTATGACCGTTTATTGCTTTTAGCTTTCCCTATGCATTTCAAGCATGTTTCTGCATAGAGAAAAAATAACCCTGGAAAGTTGTTTTTCTCCAAAAGGGAAAAAGCTAGGAGGCTGAAACTCTGCAGGTGTATAGGGTACTAACCACCCTACAAAGGGGTAGGGCAATCCTGGTTGTGGCTTAACTGCCAGTTTCAGTATGACCGTTTATTGTTTTTAGCTTTCCCTATGCATTTCAAGCATGTTTCTGCATAGAGAAATAATAACCCTGGAAAGTTGTTTTTCTCCAAGAGGGAAAAAGCTAGGAGGCTGAAACTCTGCAGGTGTGTAGGGTATTATACACCCTACAAAGGGGTAGGGCAATCCTGGTTCTGGCTTAACTGCCAGTTTTAGTATGACCGTTTATTGTTTTTAGCTTTCTTTCTGCATTTCAAGCATGTTTCTGCATAGAGAAAAAAATACCTGTGGAAAGTTGTTTTTCTCCAAGAGGGAAAAAGCTAGGAGGCTGAAACTCTGCAGGTGTATAGGGTATTATTCACCCTACAAAGGGGTAGGGCAATCCTGATTCTGGCTTAACTGCCAGTTTCAGTATGACCATTTATTGTTTTTAGCTTTCTTTTTGCATTTCAAGCATGTTTCTGCATAGAGAAAAAATACCTGTGGAAAGTTGTTTTTCTCCAAGAGGGAAAAAGCTAGGAGGCTGAAAC
Organism: Protopterus annectens; assembly: GCF_019279795.1. Classification (NCBI taxonomy): domain Eukaryota; kingdom Metazoa; phylum Chordata; order Ceratodontiformes; family Protopteridae; genus Protopterus; species Protopterus annectens. Next base: position 3,042 of record NW_025061316.1, on the reverse strand, counting down.
TCTGCAGGTGTGTAGGGTACTCTACACCCTACAAAGGGGTAGGGCAATCCTGGTTCTGGCTTAACTGCCAGTTTCAGTATGAATGTTTATTGTTTTTAGCTTTCCCTATGCATTTCAAGCATGTTTCTGCATAGAGAAAAAATAACCCTGGAAAGTTGTTTTTCTGCAAGAGGGAAAAAGCTAGGAGGCTGAAACTCTGCAGGTGTGTAGGGTACTATCCACCCTATAAAGGGGTAGGGCAATCCTGGTTCTGGCTTAACTGCCAGTTTCAGTATGACCGTTTATTGTTTTTAACTTTCCCTTTGCATTTCAAGCATGTTTCTGCATAGAGAAATAATAACCCTGGAAAGTTGTTTTTCTCCAAGAGGAAAAAAGCTAGGAGGCTGAAACTCTGCAGGTGTGTAGGGTATTATCCACCCTAAAAAAGGGGTAGGGCAATCCTGGTTCTGGCTTAGCTGCCAGTTTCAGTATGACCATTTATTGTTTTTAGCTTTCTTTATGCATTTCAAGCATGTTTCTGCATAGAGAAAAAAAATACCTGTGGAAAGTTGTTTTTCTCCAAGAGGGAAAAAGCTAGTAGGCTGAAACTCTGCAGGTGTATAGGGTACTATCCACCATACAAAGGGGTAGGGAAATCCTGGTTCTGGCTTAACTGCCAGTTTCAGTATGACCGCTTATTGTTTTTAGCTTTCCCTATGCATTTCAAGCATGTTTCTGCATAGAGAAAAAGTAACCCTGGAAATTTATTTTTCTCCAAGAGGGAAAAAGCTAGGAGGCTGAAACTCTGCAGGTGTATAGGGTACTATCCACCCTACAAAGGGGCAGGGCAATCCTGGTTCTAGCTTAACTGCCAGTTTCAGTATGACCATTTATTGTTTTTAGCTTTCCCTATGCATTTCAAGCATGTTTCTGCATAGAGAAAAAATAACCCTGGAAAGTTGTTTTTCTCCAAGAGGGAAAAAGCTAGGAGGCTGAAACTCTGCAGGTTTGTAGGGTACTATCCACCCTACAAAGGGGTAGGGCAATCCTGGTTCTAGCTTAACTGCCAGTTTCAGTATGACCGTTTATCGTTTTTTGCTTTCCCTATGCATTTCAAGCATGTTTCTGCATAGAGAAATAATAACACTGGAAAGTTGTTTTTCTCCAAGAGGGAAAAAGCTAGGAGGCTGAATCTCTGCAGGTGTGTAGGGTAGGGTACTATCCACCCTACAAAGGGGTAGGGCAATCCTGGTTCTGGCTTAACTGCCAGTTTCAGTATGACTGTTTATTGTTTTTAGCTTTCCCTATGCATTTCAAGCATGTTTCTGCATGGAGAAAAAATAACCCTGGAAAGTTGTTTTTCTCCAAGAGGAAAAAAAGCTAGGAGGCTGAAACTATGCAGGTGTGTAGGGTATTATCCACCCTACAAAGGGGTAGGGCAATCCTGGTTCTGGCTTAACTGCCAGTTTCAGTATGACTGTTTATTGTTTTTAGCTTTCTTTTTGCATTTCAAGCATATTTCTGCATAGAGAAAAAAATACCTGAGGAAAGTTGGTTTTCTCCAAGAGGGAAAAAGCTAGGAGGCTGAAACTTTGTAGATGTGCAGGGTACTATCTACCCTACAAAGGGTAGGGCAATCCTGGTTCTGGCTTAACTGCCAGTTTCAGTATGACCGTTTATTGTTTTTAGCTTTCCCTATGTATTTCAAGCATGTTTCTGCATAGAGAAAAATAACCCTGGAAAGTTGTTTTTCTCCAAGAGGGAAAAAGCTAGGAGGCTGAAACTATGCAGGTGTGTAGGGTACTATCCACCCTACAAAGGGGTAGGGCAATCCTGGTTCTGGCTTAACTGCCAGTTTCAGTATGACCGTTCATTGTTTTTAGCTTTCCCTATGCATTTCAAGCATGTTTCTGCATGGAGAAAAAATAACCCTGGAAAGTTGTTTTTCTCCAAGAGGAAAAAAGCTAGGAGGCTGAAACTCTGCAGGTGTGTAGGGTATTATCCATCCTACAAAGGGGTAGGGCAATCCTGGTTCTGGCTTAACTGCCAGTTTCACTATGACCGTTTATTGTTTTTAGCTTTCTTTTTGCATTTCAAGCATGTTTCTGCATAGAGAAAAAAATACCTGTGGAAATTTGTTTTTCTCCAAGAGGGAAAATGCTAGGAGGCTGAAACTCTGCAGGTGTGTAGGGTACTATCCACCCTACAAAGGGGTAGGGCAATCCTGGTTCTGGCTTAACTGCCAGTTTCAGTATGACCATTTATTGTTTTTAGCTTTCCCTATGCATTTCAAGCATGTTTCTGCATAGAGAAAAAATAACCCTGGAAAGTTGTTTTTCTCCAAGAGGGAAAAGCTAGGAGGCTGAAACTCTGCAGGTGTGTAGGGTACTATCCACCCTACAAAGGGGTAGGGCAATCCTGGTTCTGGCTTAACTGCCAGTTTCAGTATGACCGTTTATTGTTTTTAGCTTTCCCTATGCATTTCAAGCATGTTTCTGCATGGAGAAAAAATAACCCTGGAAAGTTGTTTTTCTCCAAGAGGAAAAAAGCTAGGAGGCTGAAACTCTGCAGGTGTGTAGGGTATTATCCACCCTACAAAGGGGTAGGGCAATCCTGGTTCTGGCTTAACTGCCAGTTTCAGTATGACCGTTTATTGTTTTTAGCTTTCTTTTTGCATTTCAAGCATGTTTCTGCATAGAGAAAAAAATACCTGTGAAAAGTTGTTTTTCTCCAAGAGGGAAAAAGCTAGAAGGCTGAAACTCTGCACGTGTGTAGGGTACTATCCACCCTACAAAGGGTAGGGCAATCCTGGTTCTGGCTTAACTGCCAGTTTCAGTATGACCGTTTATTGTTTTTAGCTTTCCCTATGCATTTCAAGCATGTTTCTGCATAGAGAAAAAATAACCCTGGAAAGTTGTTTTTCTCCAAGAGGGAAAAAGCTAGGAGGCTGAAACTCTGCAGGTGTGTAGGGTACTATCCACCCTACAAAGGGGTAGGGCAATCCTGGTTCTGGCTTAACTGCCAGTTTCAGTATGACCGTTTATTGTTTTTAGCTTTCCCTAT
>NW_025061315.1:0-10162 GCF_019279795.1 Protopterus annectens | reverse complement strand
AATGTGCATAACCTTTAAAAAAGTTTACCCTGGAAAAAACCTCAGTCAGCACTTGTCACCCCCGTCAATCGGGTGACAAGTGCTGACTGAGGTTTCGGGAAAACTTCATTAGGCTTTTTGTAAAGGCCCCAGGGCCTTTGCCTGGTAATCTCCTATTATCCCATATGCACAGAGTATTACCAACTGCCGCCCAACACAGAAGAAGTGAGGTGTAGAAACAGAAGAAGTCAGGGTGGTAGAAAATAAACTACAATTGTTTCTGCCACACTGAGTACGCAGGCTTTACATCTAGCAGAACAAGATCTTTCTCAAAAAAGTACTCCACAGACATTATGCGGCCTAGTGAAACTTCACCAATCCACTGATTCGCACAACATGAAACGTAACCTATTCTGGTCTTTGACATGCAGCAGTCTATACATATGCGAACCAATGCATTTTCTCAAGAGACATATGTTGAAGGATTATTCACTGGGCTTTTTCTTTAGTAGGAAAACCTACCCACTACAGGCTGCCCTCTTCCAAGTCCACAGAAGAACCACCACCGCACAGACTAGACTTAGTGAACCTATGCTGTGAGAGATGTCTGCAGTATACTGCAAAAGAAAAGAAAAACTAATTTGAAAAATAATCACTATTGCATCAATTCCGAAATGCAATATTAGCACAGTTTTCAAAAATGTAAAAATAAATGTGCCCTGAAACTGAAGGTGCTAAAAAGCTAACATATAAGTGCTATACACAATAATCTCACATTCCGCAATGTATTGGCAAAAATATCTGCAGAATAAAAAAAAAAAGAGAACTTTTTTTGAGTATTGTACACATGAAGATACAAACCTGATAATGCAGAGGCATCCAGTAGACTCCTTCCTCACTTCGGGAGCATCCATTTCCAAGAGGCAAGCACACTAGATAGTAGTTAGAGACGTATGCCTGGGTTTTATTTACTTGATTAGCATTTAAGTTTGAGGGCCCAGAAGAGCTATGAGACAATATTTCTAAGTTGCACTATATGAGTAAATAAAACAGAATAAATATTACATAAGGAAAAGAATATCTCGACTCTGTTGCCCAACAGCAAATACTTACTGTGCCCAGAAACTGAATAGAATAAATATTACATAAGGAACAGAATATTACCACTCTGTTGCCCAAGTTTTAATATTAATTGTGCCCAGAAACTGAACGTCCAGAAGAAGTAAAGACGCAGAGGAGCTATATGAAATAATGGGTGAGAAGCCTTGAAGTATATTAGTAAAAGAAAACGATAAACATTTTAAGATACGTACCGTTGTGCAGATACAGCCCTGACCGAAATAAGTGAGCTTGTATAAGCGTCCGTCAGTCTCATTCTTTGCTTGCGGAACCAACAGCTGTGAGGGGCAAGCACTTTGGGTTATACATTGTAATGTGTGCCTTGTTGATACTTACCTTATTAGGACTAAAGTTTGCAGGGTGCAGAACAGCTATGAGATAATACATCTACATTATATTAACGAGAAAACAAGAGCTGAATGTATAAGTAAATATTACAGGAATTGCTAGGTAAAACATCAGTACATTAATATACAAGAAGAAAAACAACTCCACCATAAAAATAAAGGCCCAGGAAGGGGAGTAACTCATGAGGCATACAAAATAACCTGTTGCTCAGGAACATGTCAGCAAAAATAACTGAGGTATAGACCACTGTGTTTACTGAATTGGAGATTTTGCAGATACAAACCTGTCCAAAATAAGGCAAAAAGTTTAATCTTGTGCTAGACTCTTTTCTCGCTTGGCCTATATTCGACTGTCATGTAAAGTCAGAGTGGGCAACCGCTGATTACGTATGCCTGGTTGATAGTTACCTGTCTAGGACTAATGTTTGCAGGGCACGGAATATGTGTAGATAGTAGGATGATCTCCAGTGGTACCGGATTAAGATCAAACATAAATATAAAAGCTCAGGTACCCAGATGCCGTGAAATATTTCACACAGTAAAAGTCTCAAATTCATACTGACAGATCGGATAAGCAAAGTACATTTCAAATACTCAGATATGCTACACGTAGATATTAGATAATAGAGTCTTACCCGATACACAGTTTACAACTGCAAGTGATCTGCATCAGAACCACAGAAAAAGGAACCCACTTGATGTATGCATAATGAAGCACTGCATATCAGTGCCTAGAACACTTATGAGCTAATATTTCTAAGCTACACTATATGAGTAAATAAAACAAAATAAATGCTGCATAACCTTTACAAGCCAAGCGAAGAGTTTATCCCCGAAAAGAAACCTCAGTCAGCACTTGTCACCCCAGTCAATCGGGTGACAAGTGCTGACTGAGGTTTCTTTTCAGGGAAAACTCTTGGCTAGGCTTGTAAAGGCCCTAGGGCCTTTTGCCTGGTAATCTCCTATTATCCCATATGCAACAGAGTATTACCAACTAGCTGCCCAACACAGAAGAAGTGAGGTGTAGAAAACAGAAGAAGTCAGGTGTAGAAAATAAACTAAGTACTTGTTTTGCTACACTGAGCATGTGCAGGGCGACATCTAGCAGAACAAGATCTTTCTCAAAAAGCATCTAGTAGTGACATTATGCATTTGGGTGAAACTTCACCAATCCACTCATTCGTACAACATGAAACGTAACCTATTCTGGTCTTTCACATGCAGCAGTCTACATATGCAGAACCAATGCATTTTCTCAAAGTATACAAGCTGAAGTGATTATTTTTCTAATTAGTTTTTCTTTTCTTTAGTAGGAAAACCTACCTACACAGGCTCTCTCTTCCAAGTCCACAGAAGAACCACCACCGCACAGACTAGACTTAGTGAACCTATGCTGTGAGAGATGTCTGCAGTATACTGCAAAAGAAAAGAAAAACTAATTCGAAAAATAATCACTATTGCATCAATTCCGAAATGCAATATTAGCACAGTTTTCAAAAATGTAAAAATAAATGCGCCCTGAAACTGAAGGTGCTAAAAAGCTAACACACAAGTGCTATACACAATAATCTCACATTCCACAATGTATTGGCAAAAATATCTGAAGAATAAAAAAAAAAGAGAACTCATTTTGAGTAATGTACACATGAAGATACAAACCTGATAATGCAGAGGCATCCAGTAGACTCCTTCCTCACGTCGGGAGCATCCATTTCCAAGAGGCAAGCACACTAGATAGTAGTTAGAGACGTATGCCTGGGTTTTATTTACTTGATTAGCATTTAAGTTTGCAGGGCCCAGAAGAGCTATGAGACAATATTTCTAAGTTGCACTATATGAGTAAATAAAACAGAATAAATATTACATAAGGAAAAGAATATCTCGACTCTGTTGCCCAACAGCAACTACTTACTGTGCCCAGAAACTGAATAGAATAAATATTACATAAGGAACAGAATATTACCACTCTGTTGCCCAAGTTTTAATATTAATTGTGCCCAGAAACTGAACGTCCAGAAGAAGTAAAGACGCAGAGGAGCTATATGAAATAATGGGTGAGAAGCCTTGAAGTATATTAGTAAAAGAAAATGAGAAACATTTTAAGATACGAGCCATTGTGCAGATACAGCCCTGACCGAAATAAGTGAGCTTGTATAAGCGTCCGTCAGTCTCGTTCTTTGCTTGCGGAACCAACAGCTGTGAGGGGCAAGCACTTTGGGTTATACATTGCAATGTGTGCCTTGTTGATACTTACCTTATTAGGACTAAAGTTTGCAGGGTGCAGAACAGCTATGAGATAATACATCTACATTATATTAACGAGAAAACAAGAGCTGAATGTATAAGTAAATATTACAGGAATTGCTAGGTAAAACATCAGTACATTAATACACAAGAAAAACAACTCCACCATAAAAATAAAGGCCCAGGAAGGGGAGTAACTCATGAGGCATACAAAATAACCTGTTGCTCAGGAACATGTCAGCAAAAATAACTGAGGTATAGACCACTGTGTTTACTGAATTGGAGATTTTGCAGATACAAACCTGTCCAAAATAAGGCAAAAGTTTAATCTTGTGCTAGACTCTTTTCTCGCTTGGCCTATATTCGACTGTCATGTAAAGTCAGAGTGGGCAACCGCTGATTACGTATGCCTGGTTGATAGTTACCTGTCTAGGACTAATGTTTGCAGGGCACGGAATATGTGTAGATAGTAGGATGATCTCCAGTGGTAACGGATTAAGATCAAACATAAATATAAAAGCTCAGGTACCCAGATGCCGGTGAAATATTTCACACAGTAAAAGTCTCAAATTCATACTGACAGATCGGATAAGCAAAGTACATTTCAAATACTCAGATATGCTACACGTAGATATTAGATAATAGAGTCTTACCCGATACACAGTTTACAACTGCAAGTGATCTGCATCAGAACCACAGAAAAAGGAACCCACTTGATGTATGCATAATGAAGCACTGCATATCAGTGCCTAGAACACTTATGAGCTAATATTTCTAAGCTACACTATATGAGTAAATAAAACAAAATAAATGCTGCATAACCTTTAGTGAAGAGTTTATCCCCGAAAAGAAACCTCAGTCAGCACTTGTCACCCCAGTCAATCGGGTGACAAGTGCTGACTGAGGTTTCTTTTCAGGGAAAACTCTTGGCTAGGCTTGTAAAGGCCCTAGGGCCTTTTGCTTGGTAATCTCCTATTATCCCATATGCAACAGAGTATTACCAACTAGCTGCCCAACACAGAAGAAGTGAGGTATAGAAAACAGAAGAAGTCAGGTGTAGAAAATAAACTAAGTACTTGTTTTGCTACACTGAGCATGTGCAGGGCGACATCTAGCAGAACAAGATCTTTCTCAAAAAGCATCTAGTAGTGACATTATGCATTTGGGTGAAACTTCACCAATCCACTCATTCGTACAACATGAAACGTAACCTATTCTGGTCTTTCACATGCAGCAGTCTACATATGCGGAACCAATGCATTTTCTCAAAGTATACAAGCTGAAGTGATTATTTTTCTAATTAGTTTTTCTTTCTTTAGTAGGAAAACCTACCTACACAGGCTCTCTCTTCCAAGTCCACAGAAGAACCACCACCGCACAGACTAGACTTAGTGAACCTATGCTGTGAGAGATGTCTGCAGTATACTGCAAAAGAAAAGAAAAACTAATTCGAAAAATAATCACTATTGCATCAATTCCGAAATGCAATATTAGCACAGTTTTCAAAAATGTAAAATAAATGCGCCCTGAAACTGAAGGTGCTAAAAAGCTAACACACAAGTGCTATACACAATAATCTCACATTCCACAATGTATTGGCAAAAATATCTGAAGAATAAAAAAAAAAGAGAACTCATTTTGAGTAATGTACACATGAAGATACAAACCTGATAATGCAGAGGCATCCAGTAGACTCCTTCCTCACGTCGGGAGCATCCATTTCCAAGAGGCAAGCACACTAGATAGTAGTTAGAGACGTATGCCTGGGTTTTATTTACTTGATTAGCATTTAAGTTTGCAGGGCCCAGAAGAGCTATGAGACAATATTTCTAAGTTGCACTATATGAGTAAATAAAACAGAATAAATATTACATAAGGAAAAGAATATCTCGACTCTGTTGCCCAACAGCAACTACTTACTGTGCCCAGAAACTGAATAGAATAAATATTACATAAGGAACAGAATATTACCACTCTGTTGCCCAAGTTTTAATATTAATTGTGCCCAGAAACTGAACGTCCAGAAGAAGTAAAGACGCAGAGGAGCTATATGAAATAATGGGTGAGAAGCCTTGAAGTATATTAGTAAAAGAAAACGAGAAACATTTTAAGATACGAACCGTTGTGCAGATACAGCCCTGACCGAAATAAGTGAGCTTGTATAAGCGTCCGTCTCGTTCTTGCGGAACCAACAGCTGTGAGGGGCAAGCACTTTGGGTTATACATTGCAATGTGTGCCTTGTTGATACTTACCTTATTAGGACTAAAGTTTGCAGGGTGCAGAACAGCTATGAGATAATACATCTACATTATATTAACGAGAAAACAAGAGCTGAATGTATAAGTAAATATTACAGGAATTGCTAGGTAAAACATCAGTACATTAATATACAAGAAGAAAAACAACTCCACCATAAAAATAAAGGCCCAGGAAGGGGAGTAACTCATGAGGCATACAAAATAACCTGTTGCTCAGGAACATGTCAGCAAAAATAACTGAGGTATAGACCACTGTGTTTACTGAATTGGAGATTTTGCAGATACAAACCTGTCCAAAATAAGGCAAAAAGTTTAATCTTGTGCTAGACTCTTTTCTCGCTTGGCCTATATTCGACTGTCATGTAAAGTCAGAGTGGGCAACCGCTGATTACGTATGCCTGGTTGATAGTTACCTGTCTAGGACTAATGTTTGCAGGGCACGGAATATGTGTAGATAGTAGGATGATCTCCAGTGGTAACGGATTAAGATCAAACATAAATATAAAAGCTCAGGTACCCAGATGCCGGTGAAATATTTCACACAGTAAAAGTCTCAAATTCATACTGACAGATCGGATAAGCAAAGTACATTTCAAATACTCAGATATGCTACATGAGGATATTAGATAATAGAGTCTTACCCGATACACAGTTTACAACTGCAAGTGATCTGCATCAGAACCACAGAAAAAGGAACCCACTTGATGTATGCATAATGAAGCACTGCATATCAGTGCCTAGAACACTTATGAGCTAATATTTCTAAGCTACACTATATGAGTAAATAAAACAAAATAAATGCTGATAACCTTTACAAGTTGTGAAGAGTTTATCTCGAAGAAACCTCAGTCAGGACTTGTCACCCCAGTCAATCGGGTGACAAGTGCTGACTGAGGTTTCTTTTCGGGAAAACTCTTGGCTAGGCTTGTAAAGGCCCTAGGGCCTTTTGCCTGGTAATCTCCTATTATCCCATATGCAACAGAGTATTACCAACTAGCTGCCCAACACAGAAGAAGTGAGGTGTAGAAAACAGAAGAAGTCAGGTGTAGAAAATAAACTAAGTACTTGTTTTGCTACACTGAGCATGTGCAGGGCGACATCTAGCAGAACAAGATCTTTCTCAAAAAGCATCTAGTAGTGACATTATGCATTTGGGTGAAACTTCACCAATCCACTCATTCGTACAACATGAAACGTAACCTATTCTGGTCTTTCACATGCAGCAGTCTACATATGCGGAACCAATGCATTTTCTCAAAGTATACAAGCTGAAGTGATTATTTTTCTAATTAGTTTTTCTTTTCTTTAGTAGGAAAACCTACCTACACAGGCTCTCTCTTCCAAGTCCACAGAAGAACCACCACCGCACAGACTAGACTTAGTGAACCTATGCTGTGAGAGATGTCTGCAGTATACTGCAAAAGAAAAGAAAAACTAATTCGAAAAATAATCACTATTGCATCAATTCCGAAATGCAATATTAGCAAAGTTTTCAAAAATGTAAAAATAAATGCGCCCTGAAACTGAAGGTGCTAAAAAGCTAACACACAAGTGCTATACACAATAATCTCACATTCCACAATGTATTGGCAAAAATATCTGAAGAATAAAAAAAAAAGAGAACTCATTTTGAGTAATGTACACATGAAGATACAAACCTGATAATGCAGAGGCATCCAGTAGACTCCTTCCTCACTTCGGGAGCATCCATTTCCAAGAGGCAAGCACACTAGATAGTAGTTAGAGACATGGGCCTGGGTTTTATTTACTTGATTAGCATTTAAGTTTGCAGGGCCCAGAAGAGCTATGAGACAATATTTCTAAGTTGCACTATATGAGTAAATAAAACAGAATAAATATTACATAAGGAAAAGAATATCTCGACTCTGTTGCCCAACAGCAACTACTTACTGTGCCCAGAAACTGAATAGAATAAATATTACATAAGGAACAGAATATTACCACTCTGTTGCCCAAGTTTTAATATTAATTGTGCCCAGAAACTGAACGTCCAGAAGAAGTAAAGACGCAGAGGAGCTATATGAAATAATGGGTGAGAAGCCTTGAAGTATATTAGTAAAAGAAAACGAGAAACATTTTAAGATACGAGCCATTGTGCAGATACAGCCCTGACCGAAATAAGTGAGCTTGTATAAGCGTCAATCAGTCTCGTTCTTTGCTTGCGGAACCAACAGCTGTGAGGGGCAAGCACTTTGGGTTATACATTGCAATGTGTGCCTTGTTGATACTTACCTTATTAGGACTAAAGTTTGCAGGGTGCAGAACAGCTATGAGATAATACATCTACATTATATTAACGAGAAAACAAGAGCTGAATGTATAAGTAAATATTACAGGAATTGCTAGGTAAAACATCAGTACATTAATATACAAGAAGAAAAACAACTCCACCATAAAAATAAAGGCCCAGGAAGGGGAGTAACTCATGAGGCATACAAAATAACCTGTTGCTCAGGAACATGTCAGCAAAAATAACTGAGGTATAGACCACTGTGTTTACTGAATTGGAGATTTTGCAGATACAAACCTGTCCAAAATAAGGCAAAAAGTTTAATCTTGTGCTAGACTCTTTTCTCGCTTGGCCTATATTCGACTGTCATGTAAAGTCAGAGTGGGCAACCGCTGATTACATATGCCTGGTTGATAGTTACCTGTCTAGGACTAATGTTTGCAGGGCACGGAATATGTGTAGATAGTAGGATGATCTCCAGTGGTAACGGATTAAGATCAAACATAAATATAAAAGCTCAGGTACCCAGATGCCGGTGAAATATTTCACACAGTAAAAGTCTCAAATTCATACTGACAGATCGGATAAGCAAAGTACATTTCAAATACTCAGATATGCTACACGTAGATATTAGATAATAGAGTCTTACCCGATACACAGTTTACAACTGCAAGTGATCTGCATCAGAACCACAGAAAAAGGAACCCACTTGATGTATGCATAATGAAGCACTGCATATCAGTGCCTAGAACACTTATGAGCTAATATTTCTAAGCTACACTATATGAGTAAATAAAACAAAATAAATGCTGCATAACCTTTACAAGCCTAGTGAAGAGTTTATCCCCGAAAAGAAACCTCAGTCAGCACTTGTCACCCCAGTCAATCGGGTGACAAGTGCTGACTGAGGTTTCTTTTCGGGGAAAACTCTTGGCTAGGCTTGTAAAGGCCCTAGGGCCTTTTGCCTGGTAATCTCCTATTATCCCATATGCAACAGAGTATTACCAACTAGCTGCCCAACACAGAAGAAGTGAGGTGTAGAAAACAGAAGAAGTCAGGTGTAGAAAATAAACTAAGTACTTGTTTTGCTACACTGAGCATGTGCAGGGCGACATCTAGCAGAACAAGATCTTTCTCAAAAAGCATCTAGTAGTGACATTATGCATTTGGGTGAAACTTCAGCAATCCACTCATTCGTACAACATGAAATGTAACCTATTCTGGTCTTTCACATGCAGCAGTCTACATATGCGGAACCAATGCATTTTCTCAAAGTATACAAGCTAAAAGTGATTATTTTTCTAATTAGTTTTTCTTTTCTTTAGTAGGAAAACCTACCTACACAGGCTCTCTCTTCCAAGTCCACAGAAGAACCACCACCGCACAGACTAGACTTAGTGAACCTATGCTGTGAGAGATGTCTGCAGTATACTGCAAAAGAAAAGAAAAACTAATTCGAAAAATAATCACTATTGCATAAATTCCGAAATGCAATATTAGCACAGTTTTCAAAAATGTAAAAATAAATGCGCCCTGAAACTGAAGGTGCTAAAACGCTAACACACAAGTGCTATACAGAATAATCTCACATTCCACAATGTATTGGCAAAAATATCTGAAGAATAAAAAAAAAAAGAGAACTCATTTTGAGTAATGTACACATGAAGATACAAACCTGATAATGCAGAGGCATCCAGTAGACTCCTTCCTCACGTCGGGAGCATCCATTTCCAAGAGGCAAGCACACTAGATAGTAGTTAGAGACGTATGCCTGGGTTTATTTACTTGATTAGCATTTAAGTTTGCAGGCGGCTTCAGAAGAGCTATGAGACAATATTTCCTAAGTTGCATCATATGAGTAAATAAAACAGAATAAATATTACAAGGAAAAAAGAATATTCGACTCTACGTCTAACAAAGCAACTACTTACTGTGCCCAGAAAACTGAATAAAGAATAAATAT
>NW_025061314.1:0-7578 GCF_019279795.1 Protopterus annectens | reverse complement strand
TGGTCTAGTTGCAGGTGTCGCACTATGGGTAATCCTTGTGGACCGCTGTTTCATGTGCACGCCTGCACATACCTGCAGACCGATTCCTCCTACGGCAGCGGCCTTAGATCGACTGCTGCCCTAGGCTGTAGGGCTCCATGGCGCCCACCACCACAACACATGGTGCCCCCATCTTGGTATACCTACATGACACACCTACTAGACAGGTGGCCCTACTAGTGCGGCGCCCTGGGCAGCCGCAGGATTGGCGTATGCCTACGGCCAGCTATGAGCACATCACAAGGCATACGAATACATTCGGTGTTTTACGACGTCTAGGTTATAATACCAGAGGGGGGACCTCATCAGGTATGCTATAGAATGCGGATTTAGATGGATTATTAGGTGGAGGGTTGGCCACACACCAGGGCTGACCGATGGAACACTGATGAGGCCTCTTTTGAGAAGCAGGTGGATTAAACCCCCGTAACAGGAATGTAGTTTAGGTACAGATGTAGAGTTAACACACATTTGTCCACTCTTTCAGTTCTGTACCACTGTATTACAGTGATATGATATGCATATCTTCTATATATATTGTTAGATCTTTGATTGATGAGTATTCGGCATAGTACAATATCATATAATACATGTGTTAATAGGATGCTTTCTGAGATGTTAATATATGTGTGTGAGTTAACTTTGGGCCTGTGCTTTCTATGCTGTGGTTACATGTTCATTGTTTGCTGAGAAAGTAACAAATGGAAGTGTAAGGGGATATTTAAAGCCTGGATGCTTCTATGTTATGTGTAAGTCTCACGGAGTCTACGGGTGAAAGCGCTTACATGTGTATGATGTAACCTTTGTATACCATATGTGACCTGTCGTGGACAATGTCTACGCTTGACTGTTTCATCTACCTATGTGTGACTTGGTTTGTGTGCCATAAGGTGCCAGCGGTCTTTGATGTTGATTAGGTGTATTCCATGGTCAATTGACATTAATCCTATTAATTCACTGAAGGATGTTCTTCATAGGTGGGAACGCCATAGTTTGACCATCGATGACTTTCCTAGCTGACGCTGATATTGTGCCATTGGTATGTGTTCCACAGGTCACCCATTTGTTCCGCGTATGGAAGCGTGATCCCCATTTTGGTGCTGGCAGATTGAGTGCTGTGTAGCCGGTATTCGACAGCCGTCTGGCTTTGTATGGGGAGTATCTACTGTAGTCCCTATCTGTATTTCCTGTGTTATGCCTCACTGCAGCTGTGTGATTCCACCAGGTTTGCAGTTATGGGTGCCATCTTGGTCCCACGCTTGTCCATCCCTAGCGATTGCCTACTGGACACTGGTATGGAGCAGTACACATTTCACACCTGCATTTAGCATTAGCCGGTGGATGCTTTGCACAATTAGTGGGGAGTAAGGCACGTACTCCCACATCCCTCCCACGGGGACAACGATTATCTGCCAAACAACACTGAGCCCCATTTCTGCATACCCAGGATCCCATGGCTGCAACCCTCGACGGTACCCATTACACATCCGTCATGTGTGCGGGAATGGGATGTGGACGCACCTCTATGGACTCTACAATCTGGGAATGTCTGTTCATATGTCCTGCATTCCGTGGACAGTTGTCATCAACCTTGAACATGTTGGGGGTGCATATGTCTGGCTGTACCATAGTCACGGCTGTCAGTTCTTCTGGGTCTCTCGATCGCAGCTGGTTGACATTGCGTACGGATGAATCTTTGGGGTCCTACTATGAACACCATTGTGCATATGTACAGTGTAGACCTTGTTGGAGTGTGTCCATCTGGCCAGTGGGTTTGACTGCTGCTGTATGTTCGCCAATCGCGGATGTCTGCTTGCTACCCATATTATGTAGTGCTACATTAACCAGGTTATTCTAAACTGAAACCGGATGGTGTAAATCCAATGATGCAGGCTAGGAAATGCTTTAACTAATCCTCAGATGTCCCATTAGGAAATTTCCGCCACTGTATTGTCAAAATGACACAACCAAAACATGTAGATCCTATTAATTCATTGAAGGATGTTCTTTATATGCGTGAACGCCATAGTTTAAGGATCCTATGACTTTCCTAGTTGACGTTGTTGGTGTGCCATTAGTATGTGTTCCGCAGGTCGCCCATTTGTTCCGCAGTATGGTAGCGAGTGATCCCCATTTTCTTGCTGGCAGATTGAGTGCTGTGTACGCCGGTATTCGCACGGCGGTCTGACTTTGTATGTGGAGTCTCTACTGTAGTCCCTATCTGTATTCCCTGTGTTATGCCTTACTACAGCTGTGTAATTCCACCAGGTTTGCAGTTATGGGTGCCATCTTGGTCGTACGTTTGTCCATCCTTGGGAAATGCCTACTGGACACTGGTATAGGGCTGTACCCATTTCACAGCTGCATTTAGCATTTTGCGGTGGATGATTTTCATTATTGGTGGGGGGTAAGGCATGTGCTATACCCACATCCCTCCCACGGGGCGGGACAACGGATTATCTGCCAAACAACACCGAGCCCCATTTCTGCATACCCACGATCCCATGGCTGCAGCCCTCGACGGTACCCATTATACATTCTTCATGTGTGCGGGACTGAGATGTGGACGCAGTTCTATGGACTCGGCCATATGGGTATTTCTGCTCATATGTCCTGCATTTCATGGACACCTGTCATCAACCTTAAACACGCTGGTGGTGCATATGTCTAACTGTGCCGTAGTCACGGGCCTTTCAGCGCCGCCCTCCATCCATATTGCATAGGGTTAAATTTTGGGTCCTACAATGGACACCGTGCATATGTAAAGTGTAGAACCTGTTGACTGTGTCCATCTGGCCAGTGGGTTTGACTGCTGCTGTATGTTCCCAATGGGGTGTGTGTTTGACTACACATATTATGTAGTGCTACGACATCCAGGTATTTCAAACCTGAAACCAATGGTGTACATCCAAAGATGCAGGTTAGCAACTGCTTTACATAACCCTCAGAAGTCACAATAAAATATCCGCCACTGTATTGTCAAAATAACACCACCATAACATGTGGATCCTATTAATTCATTGAAGGATGTTCTTTATATGTGGGCCAAGCTTAACCATCCTAGATCCTTCCTAGTTGACGTTGTTGGTGTGCCATTAGTATGTGTTCCGAGATCGCCCATTTGTTCCGCAGTATGGAAGCGAGTGATCCCCATTTTCTTGCTGGCAGATTGAGTGCTGTCTACGCCGGTATTCCCCGGTCTGGCTTTGTAGGGGGTTTTACTGTGGTCCCTATCTGTATTTTCTGTGTTATGCCTTACTGCAGCTGTGGAATTACACCGGTTTGCAGTTATGGGTGACCATCTTGGTCGACGCTTGTCCACCCAGGGGAATTGCCTACGGGACACTGGTAGGGGGCTGAACACTTTCCACACCTGCATTTGGCATTCTCCGTGGATGATTTGCATTATTAGGGGGGAGTAACGATTTTTTTTATACCCACATCCTCCCACGGGCGGACGGGATTATCTGCCAATCAACACCGAGCCCCATTTCTGCATACCCACGATCCCATGCTGAAACCCCTCGACGGTACCCATTGCACATCCTTCATGGGGGGAATGGGATGTGGACGACCCCTATGGACTCGCAATCTGGGGAGTCCTATTCATATGTCCTGCATTTCATGGACACTTGTCATCAACCTTGAACACGCTGGTGGTGCACATATCTGCCCGTAGTCACGGCTGTCAGTTCTTCTGGGTCTCGACGACCACATTGCAGGATAAATTTTGGGTCCTACAATGGACACCAATGTGCATATGTAAAGTGTAGAACTTTTTGGGACTGTGTCCATCTGGCCAGTGGGTTTGACTGCTGCTGTATGTTCGCAATCACGGATGTCTGTTTGAGTACCCATATTATGTAGTGCTACGAAAACCGGTTTTTTCACACTGAACCCAAATGGTGTTATTCCAAATGCAGGCTAAATACCTGCTAACTAATCCAAGAGATATCCCATTAGGACATTCCCTTGTATTGTCATCAAAATTAACACGCACCAAAACATGTAGATCCTATTGATTCATTGAAGGATGTTCTTTATATGTGGCACGCCCATAGCTTAACCATCCTATAACCTCCCTAGTTGACGCTTGTTGGTGTGCCATTAGTTCCTCAAGAGAGGTCACTTCATTTGTTCCGCTGTATGGAAGCGAAGTATCCCCATTCTCTTTGCTTATGTGATTTGAGCGTACGCATCCAGACGGCACTGCCCTTGTATGTGAGTCTCTACTGTAGTCCCTATCTGTATTCCCTGTGTTAAGCGCCTTACTACAGCTGTGTGATTCCACCAGGTTTGCAGTTATGGGTTTACGGCCGTGTGACACGCTTGTCCATCCATAACCGCCTAATGGACACTGGTATAGGGCTGTACACATTTCACAGCTGCATTTAGCATTCTCCGTGGATGATATGCATTATTAGTGAGTAACGATATGCTATACCCACATCCCTCACACGGGACAAACGATCACCCCGCCAATCAACCACTTGCATCCACGTACCAACATCCCTCATAAGCGCAAATATCATTTAGACGTATCACGGTGCCATCCTCCAGCATGTGGACGACTTATGGACCTCACAATCTGGGGATTGTTCATATGTCCTGCATTTGACAGTTGTCATCAACCTTTGACACGCTGGTGATCCATATATAGCTGTACGTGAGTCACGCTGTCACTATCTGGGTCTCCCGACGCAGTGCAGGTTGACATTACAAGACGGATAAATTTTGGGTCCTACAATGACACCAATGTGCATAGTAAAGTGTAGAACTTGTTGACTGTGTCCATCTCCGGGCTGGTAGTGGTCGACTGCTGCTGTATGTTCAGCAATCATGATGTCTGTTTGAGTACCCATATATTATGTAGTGCTAATGAACCGGTTTTTCTACACTGAACCCAAATGGTAAATTCCAAACATCCGCCAATACCAAGCTGAATCAATCCAAGAGATATCCCATTAGGACATTGTCAAAATTAAATACCACCAAAACATAGATCCTTATTAACCTGCCGAAGATGTTCTTTACATGTGGGTACGCTGGCAGCTTAACCATCCCGCAGTCCCAGTTAATTTCGTTTGCGCCATTGGTATGTAGTTCGCAGGTCGCCCATTTGTTCCATGGGTATGGGAAGCGAAGTGATCCCCATTCTCTTCTGGCAGATTGAGTGCCGTGTGATGCCGCAGTCACAGACGCAAGGCGGTCTGACTTTGTATGTGGAGTCTCTACTGTCATTCCCTATCTATTATCTCCCCTTGTGTTATGCCTTTACTACAGCTGTGTGATTCCACCAGGTTTGCAGCTTATAGGTGGTGCCATCTCGGCCGTATTGTCCATCGCGGAACCGCCTAATGGACACTGGTATAGGGCTGTGTACACTATTTCACGCTGCATTTTGCATTCTCCTGGGGAAAGATCGCAATGATAAAAGTGAGCAGATATGCTATACCCAGCGTCCTCACACGTAGCAGGACAACGGATCATCTGCTGACCAATGTTCTGACAGACCCATTTCTACCAACCGGACATCCGACGGTACCCATTGCAAGAGATCCTCCGCGCGGAATTTTGGATGGGAGACTTACCGTGACCTCAATCTGGGGATTTCTGTTCATATGTCCTGCATTTCGCCGGACAGCCAACAAACCCGGAACACGCTGGTGTGCATATTAAGTATCTAGCTGCAGTGTCAAGAGGTCATGGCTGTCACTTCATCTGGTCTCTCGACGTACGTTGACATTGCTATGGATAAATTAACCCTACAATATCACAAATGTATATATGTAAAGTGTAGAACATGTTGGACAAAATCAATTCCAGTACGGACTGCTGCTGAATGTTCCCTCAATCGCTGATGTGTGTTTGACTACCCATATTATGTAGTGCTACAAACCCATAGCTTTACTAATACGACAACCCAAGTCAGCACTCCACGCCAGGTTGGCAACGCTTTTGAACTGTCCTCAGAAGTCCCAGTAGGACATATATACCACTGTATTGCACACAATACAGCCAGAACATGGTAGAACCTATTAATTCATTGAAGGATGTTCCTTTATAAGCTGAACGCCAGTGTTTAAACATCCTACATGACCTTCCTAGTTGACGCTTGTTGGTGTGCCATTAGTATGTATTCCACAGGTCAGCCCGCAGTATGGCAGCTGCAGTAATCCCTACAAGCAAGCGCCGGGCAGATTGAGTGCTGCGTGGCACGCCGTATTTCGCGACGGGCGGTCTGATTTGCAGGCGGGGAGGTTCATTGTGGCTGCCATCTGCATTTCCTGTATTATGCCTACTGCAGTTGTGTGTAATTCCACCGGCTTGCAGGTATGGGTGCCATCCTGGTCGTGAGAGGCTTGTCCATCCATGGAATTGCCTACTGACACTACTGTTATGGCCTGTACACATTCCACACCTGCTGCATTTAGCATTGTCCTGATGTTTTGTACTATTAGTGGGGAGTAGGTCATGTACACTCCACATCCTCCCACGGGCTACGGACAACGGATTATCTGCCAAACAACACCGAGCCCCATTTCTGCATACCCAAGATCCCATGGCTGCAACCTCGACAGTACCCATTACACATCCTTCATGTGTGCGGACTGGGATGTGGACGACATGTATGGACTCGCCGATCTGGGGATTTCTGTTCATATGTCCTGCATTTCATGGACACTTGTCATCAACCTTAAACACGCTGGTGGTGCATATGTCTAACTGTGCCAGTCACGGCTATCGCCATCTGGTGGACGGTAACGGCTGGATGGAATTCTGTTAGGATAACTTTTGGGTCCTACAATGGACACCAATGTGCATATGTAAAGTTAGATGTTGCTGGACTGTGTCCAACTGGCCAGTGGTTTTGACTGCTGCTGTATGTTCCCAATCGTGGATGTCTGTTTGACTACCCATACGTGGTGCTACGAAACCAGGTGTTTTAGAACTGAGAACAAATGGTGTACATCCAAAGATGCAGGTTAGCAACTGCTTTAAATTAACCTCAGGCCCCAATAGGAAATATCCGTCACTGTATTTTCAACATAACACCACCAGTACATGTTGATCCCCTATGTATTCATTGAAGCATGTTTTCTTTATAGGTGGGAACGCCATAGTTTACATATCCTACTTGACGTTGTTGGTGTGCCATTAGTATGTGTTCCACAGGTCGCCTTATCTGTTCCGCAGTATGGTAGCGAGTGATCCCCATTTTGTTGCTGGCAGATTGAGTGCTGTGTACGGTGTTCGACGGGCGTCCAACTTTGTATGGGGAATGTCAACTGTAGTCCCTATGTGTATTTCCTGTGTTATGCCTTACTGCGCTGTGTAATTCCACCTGGTTTGCAGTTATGGGTGCCATCTTAGTCGTGACGCTTGTCCATCCATGAGAATTGCCTACTGGACACTGGTATAGGGCTGTACACATTTCACACCTGCATTTAGCATTCTCCGTGGATGCTTTGCATTATTAGTGGGGAGTAAGGCAGGTGCTACCCACATCCTCCCACGGGCGGACGACGGATTATCTGC
>NW_025061313.1:0-4361 GCF_019279795.1 Protopterus annectens | reverse complement strand
TGCCCAAGGGGGAAACCTGGAGGTGTCTCAGGGGAGGGTAACCACCCTTAAAGGGGTAGGGAATCCCTCAAGAGCAATCCGTTTTTTTTTTAATTTTCCCTTTAAAGATGCCGCAAAAGGTAATCCCGGGAAAGTTTTTTTTTCCCAAGGGGAAAAATAACTGAAATTGGGGTTTAGGGAACCACCCTAAAAGGCGGGGAATCCGGTTTGGTTAAACCCTTTAGTTGCCATTTTTTTTTTTGCTTTTTTTTTTAAAGATGCTATGGAAAAAATCCTAAAAGGGGTTTTCCAAAGGGAAAAATAACTGAAATTGGGGTTTTCAGGGAATACCCTAAAAGGGTAGGGAATCCTTTCGGATAGCTTTTGTTTTGCTTTTTTGCATTTAAAGATGTTTTGTAAGTCCCTTAAGGTTTTTTTTTCCCAAAAGGAAAAACTAGGAGTTGTTCAGGGGGGGGAAAACCCCAGGGGAGGGAACCGGTTTGGTTAACTCCACTCAGTTGCCATTTTTGTTTTGTTTCCCTATGTTTAAGCTTTTCCTAAAAAAATTCCCCCAAATTTTTTTTCTCCAAGGGGGAAAAACTGGAGGTGTCTCAGGGGTAGGGCTTACCCTAAAAAGGGGTAGGGAATCCCTCAAGAGCAATCTGTTTTTGTTTTTTTTCCTTCATTTAACATTTTTGTAGAAAAAAACCCTAAAAAGTTTTTTTTCTCCAAGGGGAAAAACGGAGGTGCCCCAGGGGGGGGTAACCACCCTAAAAAGGGGTAGGGCAACCTTTTTTGGCAATCCGTTTCGTTACTGATTTTTTTTAGTTTCTTTTTTTTTAAGCTTTTCTGCATAAAAAAATCCTGAGGAAATTTTTCCCAAAGGGGGGCAGGGGGGAAATTTTGTAATTGCGGGGTTCATACAAATACAAGGTTTTGGCAATCAGTTTCAGTATGACTGTTTTTTGTTTTTAGCTTTCTTTTTGCATTTCAAGCATATTTCTGCATGGAGAAAAAAATACCTGAGGAAAGTTGGTTTTCTCCAAGAGGGAAAAAGCTAGGAGGCTGAAACTTTGTAGATGTGCAGGGTACTGCCTACCCTACAAAGGGTAGGGCAATCCTGGTTCTGGCTTAACTGCCAGTTTCAGTATGACCGTTTATTGTTTTTAGCTTTCCCTATGTATTTCAAGCATGTTTTTGCATAGAGAAAAATAACCCTGGAAAGTTGTTTTTCTCCAAGAGGGAAAAGCTAGGAGGCTGAAACTATGCAGGTGTGTAGGGTACTATCCACCCTACAAAGGGGTAGGGCAATCCTGGTTCTGGCTTAACTGCCAGTTTCAGTATGACCGTTCATTGTTTTTAGCTTTCCCTATGCATTTCAAGCATGTTTCTGCATGGATCAAAAATAACCCTGGAAAGTTGTTTTTCTCCAAGAGGAAAAAAGCTAGGAGGCTGAAACTCTGCAGGTGTGTAGGGCATTATCCACCCTACAAAGGAGTAGGGCAATCCTGGTTCTGGCTTAACTGCCAGTTTCAGTATGACCGTTTATTGTTTTTAGCTTTCTTTTTGCATTTCAAGCATGTTTCTGCATAGAGAAAAAAAACCTGTGGAAATTTGTTTTTCTCCAAGAGGAAAAATGCTAGGAGGCTGAAACTCTGCAGGTGTGTAGGGTACTATCCACCCTACAAAGGGGTAGGGAAATCCTGGTTCTGGCTTAACTGCCAGTTTCAGTATGACCTTTTATTGTTTTTAGCTTTCCCTATGCATTTCAAGCATGTTTCTGCATAGAGAAAAAATAACCCTGGAAAGTTGTTTTTCTCCAAGAGGGAAAAGCTAGGAGGCTGAAACTCTGCAGGTGTGTAGGATACTATCCACCCTACAAAGGGTAGGGCAATCCTGGTTCTGGCTTAAATGCCAGTTTCAGTATGACCGTTTATTGTTTTTGGCTTTCCCTATGCATTTCAAGCATGTTTCTGCATAGAGAAAAAATAACCCTGGAAAGTTGTTTTTCTCCAAGAGGGAACAAGCTAGGAGGCTGAAACTCTGCAGGTGTGTAGGGTACTATCCACCCTATAAAGGGGTAGGGCAATCCTGGTTCTGGCTTAACTGCCAGTTTCAGTATGACCGTTTATTGTTTTTAAGTTTCCCTTTGCATTTCAAGCATGTTCCTGCATAGAGAAATAATAACCCTGGAAAGTTGTTTTTCTCCCAGAGGAAAAAAGCTAGGAGGCTGAAACTCTGCAGGTGTGTAGGGTATTTTCCACCCTACAAAAGGCATAGGGCAATCCTGGTTCTGGCTTAACTGCCAGTTTCAGTATGACCATTTATTGTTTTTAGCTTTCTTTTTGCATTTCAAGCATGTTTCTGCATAGAGAAAAAAATACCTGAGGAAAGTTGGTTTTCTCCAACAGGGAAAAAGCTAGGAGGCTGAAACTTTGTAGGTGTGCAGGGTACTATCTACCCTACAAAGGGTAGGGCAATCCTGGTTCTGGTATGACCGTTTATTGTTTTTAGCTTTCCCTATGCATTTCAAGCATGTTTCTGCATAGAGAAAAAATAACCCTGTAAAGTTGTTTTTCTCCAAAATGGAAAAAGCTAGGAGGCTGAAACTCTGCAGGTGTGTAGGGTACTATCCACCCTACAAAGGGGTAGGGCAATCCTGGTTCTGGCTTAACTGCCAGTCTCAGTATGACCGTTTATTGTTTTTAGCTTTCCCTATGCATTTCAAGCATGTTTCTGCATAGAGAAATAATAACCCTGGAAAGTTGTTTTTCTCCAAGAGGGAAAAAGCTAGGAGGCTGAAACTCTGCAGGTGTGTAGGGTACTATCCACCCTACAAAGGGGTAGGGCAATCCTGGTTCTGGCTTAACTGCCAGTTTCAGTATGACTGTTTATTGTTTTTAGCTTTCCCTATGCATTTCAAGCATGTTTCTGCATGGAGAAAAAATAACCCTGGAAAGTTGTTTTTCTCCAAGAGGAAAAAAGCTAGGAGGCTGAAACTCTGCAGGTGTCTAGGGTATTATCCACCCTACAAAGGGGTAGGGCAATCCTGGTTCTGGCTTAACTGCCAGTTTCAGTATGACTGTTTATTGTTTTAGCTTTCTTTTTGCATTTCAAGCATATTTCTGCATAGAGAAAAAAATACCTGAGGAAAGTTGGTTTTCCAAGAGGGAAAAAGCTAGGAGGCTGAAACTTTGTAGATGTGCAGGGTACTGTCTACCCTACAAAGGGTAGGGCAATCCTGGTTCTGGCTTAACTGCCAGTTTCAGTATGACCGTTTATTGTTTTTAGCTTTCCCTATGTATTTCAAGCATGTTTTTGCATAGAGAAAAATAACCCTGGAAAGTTGTTTTTCTCCAAGAGGGAAAAAGCTAGGAGGCTGAAACTATGCAGGTGTGTAGGGTACTATCCACCCTACAAAGGGGTAGGGAAATCCTGGTTCTGGCTTAACTGCCAGTTTCAGTATGACCGCTCATTGTTTTTAGCTTTCCCTATGCATTTCAAGCATGTTTCTGCATGGATCAAAAATAACCCTGGAAAGTTGTTTCTCCAAGAGGAAAAAAGCTAGGAGGCTGAAACTCTGCAGGTGTGTAGGGTATTATCCACCCTACAAAGAGGTAGGGCAATCCTGGTTCTGGCTTAACTGCCAGTTTCAGTATGACCATTTATTGTTTTTAGCTTTCTTTTTGCATTTCAAGCATGTTTCTGCATAGAGAAAAAAATACCTGTGGAAATTTGTTTTTCCAAGAGGGAAAATGCTAGGAGGCTGAAACTCTGCAGGTGTGTAGGGTACTATCCACCCTACAAAGGGGTAGGGAAATCCTGGTTCTGGCTTAACTGCCAGTTTCAGTATGACCTTTTATTGTTTTTAGCTTTCCCTATGCATTTCAAGCATGTTTCTGCATAGAGAAAAAATAACCCTGGAAAGTTGTTTTTCTCCAAGAGGGAAAAGCTAGGAGGCTGAAACTCTGCAGGTGTGTAGGGTACTATCCACCCTACAAAGGGTAGGGCAATCCTGGTTCTGGCTTAAATGCCAGTTTCAGTATGACCGTTTATTGTTTTTGGCTTTCCCTATGCATTTCAAGCATGTTTCTACATAGAGAAAAAATAACCCTGGAAATTTGTTTTTCTCCAAGAGGGAAAAAGCTAGGAGGCTGAAACTCTGCAGGTGTGTAGGGTACTATCCACCCTAAAAAGGGGTGGGGCAATCCTGGTTCTGGCTTAACTGCCCATTTCAGTATGACCGTTTATTGCTTTTAGCTTTACCTATGCATTTCAAGCATGTTTCTGAATAGAGAAAAAATAACCCTGGAAAGTTGTTTTTCTCCAAGAGGGAAAAGCTAGGAGGCTGAAACTCTGCAGGTGTGTAGGGTACTATCCAC
>NW_025061312.1:0-8287 GCF_019279795.1 Protopterus annectens | reverse complement strand
ACCCCCCGGGGGTGGCCCCAAAAAAAACCCCCTTTGTTAGCCCAAAACCCGACGGGGGTACCATCCATATGGCCCTGACATCGGGAAAAAGGGCACAAAGTCCATAGTAACAGGGTGCCCTCCCCCATGCTTAGGGGCTAAACCCAATGTGCCCACCCCACAACCAAAAGCTACGGGGAGAAAAACAGAAAATGTTTAAAGGCCCTTGGGATTGCCCTGAAACCCAACAAGACACACACACAGACTACAGCAGGCCAGGCAGTTGGATGTCGGTTGTGAAGGCTATGATGTCTGAAACCACTATGCTGGTAATTAAAGCTAGGATCTGACGTACACTGGTATGCCTCCAACCAGCAATTTAGGTAGGTCCACACACTGAAATGGAATACCTGGCATATCAGTACAGTAGTAGCAAATGTGTACAACAGTCAGCTCTGCCCCCCTTCCAACATACACATGTGAGAGTTATGTGCGCCACCCCCGGTGCTGTGTAGGACTGTGGATACAGTTGGATGTCCCCCCACACTGTGCAGAAATGTAGCAACAGTCAATGCCACATGACTGTTAGCTACCATGCAGACACAGCATGCCACCTGTCGGTGTACAAAGCAGGGGTCGGCACCACAGTACTGACTATCTGGACATGTGACACATGCGATCCAGTTGACCATACTTGGCATGCTCAAACACACGAAGTTATGACGGTAATGTCAGTCGACAACATGCGTAACAGTCATACTGGGCATGCTCACACACTGAAACACAGGACGGCCAGGTCTGCAAACACTAGTGGTCCTGACATATCTGCCAGTACATTGCTATACTGTTGGATGACTGTGCTGTATGGTATCTGTGTGGTACTGTTTATTGTCTGTACATATGCCATGGTGTATTGGTAATTCACATGAGCTGTGTGTGCAGGGTATTGCTACCAACACGTGCAAAGGACAGTTCTTTGTTTGCGGCCAGAACGGCACCTTTGGATACAGAGTGGGTAAACACATTCCAGCAGGTGGGAGCGGTTGTGCATGGGTTTGCACGGTGTTAAGCACTGATGACCTCTGGTTACAGCTCCTTATACTTGTTTAGACTCCACATTTCTTTAACAGTGCAATACTGGCATACTGGTAGACAAACACGCTTACAGCCGCTTGCTCACTCACTTGCACGTGCACCGACATTTGTGCTTACATTTGTCATACCAGTAAAAAACAGGCCAGATTGGTGAAAACTGTATTAAATTAAATTAAAGCATCACAGCAGCTACATAGGTTTTGGTAAATTCACAGTTCATCAGTGATCAAATTCACATTATTCCTGCCATTTAAATATGAAGCTACTCCCATTGTGGAAACATTATAAATATTCATTAAGTCCTGGAAAAGCACCAGCTTAATGATCCATTTTCTTTTATTCAAAATCTATAACCAGTTTTGTTTTAGGTCACCTTGAATCACATCAATAATTGTGAATAAAAATGTTGCTGATGGATGTGACAAATGGTGTTTGTATAGTCATTGTTCTGTTTAATGTTGCATAATGTTCAGAGTGTAACCAGGCATCTTGAAGTCTGCCAATATAGAATGCCATATTTGCATGCAAGAAATGGCCCAATCAGTACTACAATTGCAAGATATTAATATCAGACCTTGGAACAATTACTTGAAAATTCCTTGGTAGTACATAATGTTTACATTTACACAATGACCACAGGGAAACACCATACAGACTGTGTCCAGAAATGTATGATTTTGTTCCTGCCTCTATTATCCTTGATTTTATAGTGATTAAAATAAGATTTCAATTTTACCATTTCTGTATGAAACATACATTTACAGGATAATCCTGGCAACTTCTGAATCACTCTGTAGAATGTTCCAATGGCAGATAATGTTAACAAGACCCATAGTGTTTCTCCATAAGTAGTTGTAAATCTAAGTGGTTCAGGTGTTGTATTGGCCACTCTCATATATTGAAGCAAATTACTACCCATGCCTTGTACTGACTCATGGCATTAATTACAATGTCTTGTAACCTCTTTGCACATGTATAAGATCTCAGTGATATGTAGAATGCTAAACATATCTTTGGCTCTAATGAATTGGGATTGAATGTTGTTGGCTATATGAGGAGCATATTGCATGTAACAGAATTGTACGGAACTTCCTATGTCTCACTCTGTACCATAGGAGTTTCATATAACCACATCCATCTATGGGCATCATGTTGTAGACATTCATTGTTATTCAGATATTCCAAAGCCAACAACTGACTCAGTACTACACAGCCAGATGATCAATACCCCATGTCCAATTCAGGAAGGTATTTCTGGTGAATCACACATGGACATAAAACAGTATGGGCAAAGATAGCCTATAGCCAAATTGTCATAATAAAATTGCAAGGAATCAATGCAACCAAATGTAAAAGCATCATATAAATCAATATTCCAACAGCAAGGCCAGCTTGATGTATATTGGTATATGACATACGCTAGTGTCATAAATACCAATCTTCTTCCAACTGAGCATCAGATATGATTTGTAGAAAACTGTGGTGTCATTTGTCTTGACCAAGACAACCCAACAGGTTTAAGATATTTAGTCACAGACAGTTCAGTTAGATACCTTCTTCCGACACTATAGGTCTGTGATGTAAGATTCTTATGCACTTTTGGAAGAAAGTAAATATATTGAATTACAATCCTTCATTGTCAGGTGAAATGCAGTGTCTTTAGAAATTATACCCCTATCCAAGGCATTTTTGAGGAACAATCCAATACACTTACTGAATCTATGTATGGGTCATGTAGCATATGGTTATAATACTTGTGTCTGATAATTGTCTCAGGGCCTACCTGTTGTAATCATCCCAATCTGTATTACAACTGCCCACCCTTGTCTGCTAAGTGATCACAATTTGTTTATCGAAGTTCAAGTATGGCCTCCAAAAGTTATGATTATATTTCCATGCCAAACTGAACTATGAAATGAACATCCTTAGACACTATTTTGAAATTGGTGAACCACAGCATTCATGGGGAAATTGATGCATGATATGAATTTTTCACATACACCAGAATCTCCAAAAACATTTTCAAATTAATCAACTGCAAAACTAGACATCTTGCAAATGTTCTTCATAATGCCTGAATAAATTAAGGCCTTTATTCAAGATTTTCACATGTGCATAGTTAAGACATAATCAGACATTTAAGATATTAAGGTTTTGATTCAACCCCAATGCCATCTCCAAAAGTCCCTGTACATGTGTATTCGTGTTATACCCCTTCTAGTTTCTAAAGGCTACCCCGGCTTTTGGGCAATGGTGATCCTGTTGCTGTCAGGCATTATCAGTACCTGTATGTGTCATGCATGATGAAAATACATTCTGATTATTTTTCTCAAGATGGACTATCCTTTTCTTATCTGATATTGGGAGGTTATTAAACCTCACATGTTTCATTGAAGAATGGATTCCCGAATAATCCTCTTGATCTCTATTAAATTTTTTCATCTTATGCACTGTAATTGCATCAAATTTTTTCAGATCCTGAGCACTCATTCAATTTGCTTCAGGAAGGCTCTGTTCAAATTTTAACAGCTGCCAAAATCATGATTTCAGACACTATATAGCTCATTATGAATTTATGTTAACCACAAAAGACATTGTGGCTTCATGTTGAATTTTTGCCCATTTTGTGGTTAGTTCATCATCTGCATCACCCACATGCATCCTAATCTTAGTCTAGGGTTACATTTGTCACCATGCTGGGGCGATCCCTTGTGATGCCTATTACATCAGACTACATGATTACAGTATCGGTATGTCTAACCATTAGCATGGCAGTCGACTGTAATGACGGCCCTGTCCAGTGACATAATCATATTATATGTGTTCCTCATGCAATCTGCTCCCATCTGGCTGATACATGGAACCGATACTCTGCAATGCTGTCATGTAAATGTTTTTGGGAAAGCATTCTCTGGGTCATGCTAATACCTATTGTAGGTTTTCCACCTTTTAGATTGATGACGAGACTCTAGGAGTAACACCTTTCCCACTTTGCAGGACAGTCCCATTAGGCATATGTGTCAGGAGAATACTCTAGCCATTGCAACTGTCCTGATTAGAGGACATTATTATATTCTACGTGTCTGTAATAGTTGCATGTAACGGTTATTGTATACATGACACGTCGATATGTTATGTGAAGTAGCATAAGCAACTTGACTGCTGCTAGACTAGGCTTTGATTTGTGATAATATGTATATTTCTGTACTATGCATGGCTGTAGGTATGTTCTGCCCTGGTACGTCTGACATTTCTACAGAGCAGGTCCCACTTGCCATTGAATGGTGGCAGCCCTATAGGACCTATATGTAGAGCTGTCACTTTCAGGCAACACATAACCACAGCCAGTAGTAAACTGACTACTTCACCAGTTTGCATATGTTAAGGTTATTCTTGTAGCATTATAGTTGTTAATACTGTTTCCTATAACATGTAGCTGTTTCTGATACAACAAAATAATTTTATGACACCACTACACACAATATATGACCTCCTTTCCCGAAATCACAGGCCATGTGCCGTAACATTCATTTTGCAGGATACAACTGCCCAGAGTGGTGTGTCCCTCACAAAGGCAAACAGGTGGTAATCCAAATCTATTATGCTATCATCTACCTAAGGTGGTCAGAATATGCATAGCAGACATCACATACCAATGGGGGAGAATGAACACTGTATCAGGGACACTGCATAACACCCTGAGGGACACATTTAGATGATTGGTTCTATTAACCTGACACACTGACAGTCACAGGGCATATGTATTCATTCACGTTTGTTGAGGTACATGCTGTTTATGACTCATACATGTTGTCATCAGTCATTACCTGTATTCCGCCACCTGTCCACCTAATATCACTAGTTCTGGAAGAGTTTAGTTGGACTTTGTTACATTCTGATTCATAAATATGGACGTCTATGCTAATCGGCTACACGGCACTGATATAGTCCCTATGTGTTCCCCCAATGGTTTACAGACTATCCAGTAGATGTGCTCTTCAGGTTTGGGAGGTATAGGTGTCTGCTATGCCCACATAGGAATATTAATTACTTCCACTGGGCGGGCCTACTACATCTCTGCCAACCAGCACCTGCACACTTAGGCCCATTATTGCATATCCATGATTCACCTACCTGACACCCCTCTACAGCACTCATGACAAATACTTACCGTGAGCACAGCTGGGGTATGAGCACACCCCTACACATTTCTGACTCTCCCCATCTCGGAACACATGTCGTACGTTTTGTCAACCCATGTGCTATTACACTTGCACAACTTACTGTTCCATGTACACCTGCATCCTGCTCACATCGATAACCAAGGGTTCACACATAAAGTGAATTTTTGGTGTCCTGCAAGGGACCCCGTTATCCATGTTTAAAGTGTAGACCTTGCAGATCTCTCCCACTGGTACTTTCCTGCCGGTGGTTTGGTAAGCAGCACTGTATTTATCTTTATTGCCTGTCTGTATGTCTGACTGGCCTAGCTGGGTGGGAGGAAACGCTTTGTTTACTGGACCACCCAGTAATATATGCCCGGTCTGAACATATGTTACCCATAATTGTTGTAACGTAACCTAGTTATGTACATGTGTATATCTACAATGACATATATATTTTTTTTGTGTGTATTTTGTATATATCAATAATGTTGTATGTGTATATATATAATCTATATATATATATATATATATATATATATATATATATATATAATTATACATATATATGTGTTATATGTGATATATTATGTTGTATGTATATATATATATATATATATATATATATATATTATGTAGTGTATTATATATATATATATATATATATATATATATATATATATATATATATATATATATATATATATATATCTATATACATACACATCTGTGTGTCCTTTAACCAATACATTTCCCGGACAAACACACTTACACATGCGTATTGGGTTTTATCTCTGCTTCAACAGCATACTATTGCCTTAGTCATTATGACACTGACACTTCACTCCGGTTAACTTGTAATCAGTATACAGCATGTTATACAGCGGACAGATGTCGCACTTTGTTCATGTATGGAGTACCTCTGATAAGTGTGATGTGATACAGTGTAATTTGA
Organism: Protopterus annectens; assembly: GCF_019279795.1. Lineage (NCBI taxonomy): Eukaryota > Metazoa > Chordata > Ceratodontiformes > Protopteridae > Protopterus > Protopterus annectens. The sequence continues at coordinate 2,095 of NW_025061312.1, read as the reverse complement.
CCTATTCCTCATCTGCACAGCCTATTACTCCTGCTACTGTATTTGTTTCTGTGCACATTCATATTATTTATGTTAATAAATGGAGTGCATGTGTTATAGAGAATGTACGTCAACATATTGATGTCTGCTTGTTGTTGTGTCTTTTGGCTTTTCCCGGTTAGGGGTCGCCACAGCAGAACTCCGGTCTGCTAATGATTGGCAGATAGGTTTTACATGCCGAGATGCCAGCCCTGACGCACAACCTTCTACGAAGGTGTGCCCATTCATGCATGTCTCCACACAGAAGACACTCTAGCTGGGAATTGCACCTACGTACTAGCTGACCTACACGGGCTGCTCCATTGCAACTGGCGCAACCAACCCTGGCACTCCTGTGTCCATAATCGCATAGCCATAGTTTCTCCAACCCAACCATGTTGAGTTTCCATGCGTAACAGCCATTATCCACCTTATATCACAGCCATGACACACCTTTACACATTGCCCTCTCCAGAGCGTTAGGGGCCCTACACACATTTTGTACTGCCTCGTGTATTCACAGGGTCTTCCTCCATTTATATTTGCACATACGTGCCTTTCCTAGTGTTATGGATTATGAACATTTTGCGGGTTACAAGTGTAGGTGGTCACAACATGAACTACATTCCGTCTGTGTGTAATGTTGATGTAGCAGTTCAACGATATTATGGCCACTGGTATAACCCTGCCTCTGGTGTGAATAGCGGTGCTCTACTCACTCTTGTGCAGCTTTATCTGACATACGCTGCAAGCACTATATAATACCTTAGTTGCTCTAGATTCCCTTCACAACCCTTGTGTATGCTTTCTTCTTTGTATTATATATATATAGATATATATAGATATATATATATATATATATATATATATATAATTTCATATTTTTTTATTTTATGTCTGTGGATATTTATCTATACACACATATCTATTTATATATATATATCTATATATATATATATATATATATATAGTTACATCTGTACAATACAACATACTTTTTCTATGCTGGGAGCTGCTTACACCCGCGCTGGCGCACTTGCATCTCCTTATTGTGAGTTACATATGTTTACTGCCACTTCTTTGTGCTTACATGTGCCTTATTCATTATGACAGTACCACTTTGATTGATGGAATCCGGTTAACGGCCCCATGCAAAACACACGTTCCCCTTTACATGTTTAAATGTTGTCTTTACAGCACAGAGGCATTCATTACACAAAAAAATGATATGTGCTATAGTCGTACTTGAACCGGGAATGCCTTTACGTTAGGCGGATGCTCTAATCACTACACTATTGGTGTTCTGCCTCATTTATATGTATACCCATGGTTCATAGCTACCCTAACATATGCCTCACCACTTCACTTACACAGCAGGCATCCGTTCTCCTGCTGGGAAAACCGCAGTACTACACATGCGACATTCCCTATTCCCTACTGCTCTGGACCCGTGCTGCATATTTACTCACTCCAAGGATATTCAGAACTCCAAAGCTTATAGTCTTGGCACATACGTGTGTTTGATTGTCAGGGTGTTCATTTGCTGGTCCGGGTTTAGGCTTGTCTGACTGGTGACCGGAACTGCCCTGTACCTGTTCAAATGTCAGACGTAACACATGGACAGAGTTGGTCCCGATTTTAACATTCTATCTGTGTTTACAGACGCAGGGGTTTGGGCACCTCTGACCACATTATTAGGTTGTCACTACATAATATAGGGTGGGGGTGGTTCCACTACATAATACAGGGTGGCGGTGTGTTTCCACTAGTGTTTCCCTTCACATTTGACTATTTAATTCATTCATATATACGATGAATATTATTCTGGACATCACTTATGAATTCACTACAGGTATGCAATAGTACTGTCAACAAATGTGACAGTTGGTTGGTGTACATATGTCTACGGACCTCTGTGATACTCAGGGACTAATTTCAACAGTGACAGGGACAAGGCAATGACAAATCAGGGACAATCCCGGGCACTTCTACAGTATTAGTACTATTAACTTGAAACGTGTTGACAGATTCAGAGACATATTAATACTTATTTTCTGGTTATCTTTTTAATTATTGT
>NW_025061311.1:0-21435 GCF_019279795.1 Protopterus annectens | reverse complement strand
AGCCCTCAATTATTAGAAAATCTATGTTCATCGTGCATTACAGCTGCAGTAGTTACATATGGGTAGAATCCCAAAGCTATGTATAGGGTGGTAGGTACTATACGGAACTGGGTTGAGCTAGAATGCCCTGCAAAACTGCAGTGGCAAAGCCTGCTCTAGTTCTGGAGTATAAAGGCAGATGGTAATGCTTTGAGAAAGTATGTACAGAACTCCAAGTGGCTGCCTCCAGGATCTCCTTAGTAGGCACTCCTCTAAGGAAGGCTGTAGAGGTGGCTGTGGCCCTAGTGGAGTGGGATCTGATACCAGTAGGTACTAGCTTTCCATGATGAGAATAACAAAAGCGTATGCAGTGACCAATCCACTTGGAAATGGTCTGTTTAGTTACAGGTTTCCCTTGACCCCCCACAGCATAGGAAACTAGGAGTTGATCTGATTTTCTGAATGACTTGGTTCTGTCCAAGTAGTAACGTAGCTGCCTATGGATATCTAAAGAATGAAGCAGCCTTTCCCCTTTGTTTTGAGGATTAGAGTAGAAGGTAGGAAGGTGGATGGCCTGGTTTAGGGCTACCCTAGATACTACTTTAGGCATAAAGGAGGGGTTAGTACGCAGGGAAACCCTGTCCTGATGGAATATTAGGAATGGCTGCACCGCCATGAGGGCCTGTAACTCAGAAACTCTACGAGCTGAAGTGATGGCCAGTAGAAAAGCTGTTTTCCAAGACAAATATTGTAATTCTGCTGAAGCAGCTGGTTCAAAAGGAGGCAATGTCAGTTTTTCCAGTACATAGTTAAGGTCCCAAGCTGGTACTGGTTGTTTCCTTGGAGGCCTTATGTTCTTAGCCCCTCTGAGGAACTGTCGCAGTAGAGGGTGTGAGAATAAAGGAGGATCCATGTTGTATTCTGCAGATATTGCTGAGGCATGTATCTTGATTGAGGAAAAAGAAAGTCCCTTGTTCAAAAGTTCAGTTAGGTACTGTAACATCTGAGGCAGGTTTAATTTCCTAGGATCCTGTCCTCTTTCTTCATTCCAACAGCAAAACCGCTTCCATTTTGCTGAGTAAGCTTTTCTTGTAGATGGTCTTCTAGCCTCCAAAATGACATCCTGCACTTCTTTGGAGAGTAGTGCCTGATGTGAAGTTAAGGGATTTTCCATGCAGCTAGACTGAGAGTTTTCAGCTGACTGTGAAGAGTTTTGAATGGGTCTCCAGTCGCTTCCTTTTCTTGGCACCAGAAAAAGCCTTGAATAAAAACCTTGTGCTTGTTGGTGCGTAGGTACCTTTTGTATAGCCCCCATGTTTAGGAGCTTTGCAATTTGTAGTTGTGCCTCTACCCTTTGATTTTGTGGTAGGTTTGGCATGCCTCTCATTTTTGGAAGAGTGTGGAAATGAAATTTGTAGCCTCTGTTTATTATGTCCAGAATCCATTTGTCTGTTGTGACAATATGCCAATTGTTTGCAAATAGTGCCAGTTTCCCTCCCAAAGGTGCTGCCAGTTGAATTCTGCTTGGCATGGAAATGAGGGAGTCATTGAGTTTGCTTTCTGTACTGCTGTGCACTGTCGTCACCACTTCTTGGCGAGGTGATTGCCATTGTCTGCCTCTGTAGGATCCTTGGGTTTGTCCTCTGCCCCTTCCGCGTCTGTATCTGCCCCTTTGGGCTTTGTCAGTCGTTGGAAAGGACCAGTTTTTTGATGGCCAATTCCTGCTGAACCTTGGTGGCTGAACCTGTAAGAAAGCTTTGACAGTTTGCATAGATTTTGCCTTTTCTTCCATTTTACGTAAAATATCCTCAGCATTACCACCAAAAAGAACATCCTTATGTAATGGTGCATCTAGAATTTTCGCTTTCACTTGATCTGGAAGATTTTGTTCCCTTAGCCATGCATGTCTGCGAATGACTGCTCCAGTGGCGGCTGATCTGCTGGAGGCCTCTAGTGCATCATAACCACATTGTAAGGTGTGCTTGCCCACTTGCTCAGCACTATGCATCATATCCTGCAACTCTTTTAAATCTGGTTGTTCAGGTTGTGACATTTTTGTTTTTAATTGTGATAACAGAAATTGCTGATATCTAATCATATGAAACTGGCAGTTTAAGGCCCTCATGGCAAGGGTGGCCGAGGTGTAAACTTTCTTTCCCCACCTTTCTAGAGATCTAGATTCCCTTTCCGAAGGCAGTGGGTTCTTGGCCGTGGAAGCCTTAATTCCTTTAGGGCCTTGAGAAATAGTTTCGGGATCTGCATTATGGCCTTTATAGAGGAACTGATGAGAATTAGGAACTCTGTAATACCTATCCGGCTTAACAGGTGCAGGAGGCAGAGAATCAGGATTTAAACAGGCCTCCGAGTACACATCATCTAAAACCTCCAAGACAGGAGGAATAGCCAGAGGCCTATGCTGAGGTAACCAGAGGAATTCCCTGAGCCTTTTCTTGGAGTCGGAAAAATCTTGGCCTTCCCAATGGAAGTGCTCTCTCAAGGAGTGTAAAGTTTCCCCAAAGGAAAAATCCTCAGGGGGGGATACAGAAGGAATGGACTGCTCTGCATCCGAATCCTCAAATGGAGAATAAGACTGTTCTTCAGCATCAGAATGTTCTGATAAAATGGAATCTTGGTCAGAAGGAGGAGAATCCTCCTCTACTCTGGGTCTCTTGTCAGGAGGGGCCTGTGAGCCTCTAATAAGAGTGATCAGGTCTTCAGCCATTTTAAGCATGTGCTTCTTAGGCGTGGGCCCAGGTCTTGGGCCTTGTGAGGCAGGCCTAGAAAGTTGCTTGGCTGATTTTGCTTTTGTAAAGGCCTTGATGGAGAATGAAGATGAAGGCCTAAATACACCATGGGTGGATGTAGATCTATCCACATTGGTGGGTTCGACATGAGCAGGTGCTTCGGTAGTAGTTTGGGAAAGGGCCGAAGAACCAGAGGTCTCAGGCACAGAAGACCCCGCCGAGGGAGTGTCGTCGGTAGTCAGGGACTGCAAAGGCGTCTCACTGAGAACCGGCCCACGTGGAGCTTGTTTCGGCGTGGTGTCGGTGGAGACCGCAGTTCTCGATTGACGGTCCTTTTCTTTGCGTTTTCTGGACATAGCGGTAGTCGGAGTATCCGACGACATTTTATAGTTAAACGCTTTTCCAAAATAATGTTGGGCGTACTCCGCCCGACGCTTGATAGTGCGTTTATTGAAAGTAGCACAAAAGCGGCAGCCCGAGACGTCGTGGTCTGGGCCCAAACAAGGTATGCAAAGGGAATGGAAATCCTTATGCGGTATTTGCTTCCCACAAGAAATACAATTATTAACTTTTTCTGACATCGGTCTGAGGCAAGAAAAGGTTCCCCAACGGGGTACTTAGCTTTAATGAAGACTTCGGTTCCGAAATTTTTTCGTAATTCAGGAGCTGGCCGACCGGCACTTGCGAACTGCTTCTGCTTCGGGCACCGCGCGGCAAAAAAGACTGAAGAAGATGGCGTCGGCTGTGTCTTTTATACTCTAGCCTTCCTGACGTCAGAAGAGTACGCGACAACAACCGACGCCGGACCAAGACTTTGGAATTCGGCCGACCGAGTGACCGCCTGCCGGCTGAAAACCCATATGTAACTACTGCAGCTGTAATGCACGATGAACATCCTGATCGACTTCTTTGAGGTAGTCACCAAAGCCGTAGACGAGGGTAAGGTGGTTCACACAGCCTATCTTGACCTTGCCAAGGCTTTTGACACCATCCCTCTTTCTGGAATTATAGCTAAACTCACTAAACTAGGTATAAATCCCTATGTCACAAGATAGGTTGCCAATTTGCTCACTGACAGAACCCACACTGTAAAAGTTGCAGACTCCAAATCTGACTTCAAACCAGTGACAAGTGTAGTACCACAGGGTTCAGTACTGGGACCTCTCCTGTTTGGTATCTACTTCTCTGAAGTACAGGCTAACACAGAAGGCCTTTGGCTAATGAAGTTCGCAGGTGACTGCAAACTAGGAGCCATAGTCGAGTCCCCAAATGATGTGGACATCCTACAGAAGGGCCTCACTGAGACAGATGCCTGGTGTCAGAGCCATGGTCTCAAGCTCAATGCCAAAAAGTGCATTGTCATCCCCTTTGGTAAAACCTCTGTACCCATGAACTACCACATACCCTGCAGTCTACTTAATGCCAAATGTGTGATAAGAGACCTTGGGACCCAGGTGGACAGTAGTCTATCCTTTGATAATGGCATCGCCACAGTAGTCAAAAAATCCTTCTACATGGCGCACCTCATCACAAAAGGGTTCTCATCCAGGAAAAAAGAGGTCATTGTTCCCCTCTACTCGACACTCATTAGACCAATTATAGAGTACAACGCCCCTTTTAGGATGTATCTCACAAGACAGCTGCAGTAGCTGGAAAGGCCACAAAAGTACCTCACAAAGAAGATTACTAGCCTCAATCAGATGCCCTACACTGACCGTCTCAAAAAACTCCAGCTTTACTCGATAGCATATTGCCTACTCCAAGGTGATCACTGCCTAACATAAAGCTGTGTCAAACCCAGAGCCGTTGGACAAGCTACACCTAAAGAAATCCCAATCCCTCCAAGCTACATGCTCTAGGGACCTAAACCTTGTCACCACAATAAACAGGACATGCTGGAGGGATAGATTTCTGTCCCAGAAACTTCCCATACTCTGGAACAAGCTACCCATGTATGTCAAGCAAAGTTCCTCATTAGCACTCTTCATGAAAAATCTTGATGAGTGGATGGGAAATAGGAAATACATCCTGGAGATCACTTCTGTGGCTCTGCTCAACAGGGGCACAGGAAAACAACTTTCTTGGGTGGCGTAAGCCAGGGAACCTTGTTGGCTAGGCTTACTTAGGCCCTTGGGACGATAGTCTAGTACCTACCTATGAACTTATATATGTTTCTATCTGGTTGTAAACCCTGGACTGAACCTCAAAATTGTCCACATGGATCAGTGCTTTACCCTGTCAACAAATACATCAGTCATTCAATGCATCAATCTCAGCACCAACCTACAGTATAGACAAAAGTTTGACTCCAGTCATACAGAGTCAAACATCTGTGTACCTTGTAGACTATTCTCTAGCCTTTGAACACTACATAGTAACAGTACTTAGGAAATCCTTCTGTATAGCCCAATTAAACATTTAATATGTATTTCATATAGGACAAAAAAAGTTCTCATTTCACTACACTTTGCCCTGATCCAACAAAAAACATAAAACCTCTATTAGTATATATCTATAATACATCATACAGCTAAAAAAGCCCAAAGATTTCTAACTACAAAAAGAAGAAAAAAAGGTGCTAAACTAAAGTCTGTCAGCTATCAAAACAAAACCTTATACGCTACTATTCTGTACTAAGGACCCAACCTCCTTTGGTTTTCTACACTTCTAAAAATCAAATGTGTTCACAAACCCTCAAACTAGAACCATTTTATCTCTATCAATAAATAAATAAGACAAGATAGGTGGACAGATTTATTATTCATTGTGTTCATTGTTTCAGGTTAAGCCGCTACAGTCATCAATCTTTCTATGATGTACAAAACAGTGATAACCATAATTCCTTTTAAATCAAACCATGCTGATTGGATGGGTGCCTGCAAATTCATCATACATCTGATTTGTTTTGCATTCTGCTGACAAGTGACACCCTATGAGGGTGAGTATTGACAAAGTGATTATGGTCAATGGACTGATTCTGTCCAATCAAAATGAAGGAATCCAAAATGGCAGACCAAATGGTGGACCATTTAAAAATATATATAAATTTGGTACTGCAGAGCAGTGCATACCAATTCTGAACTGCAAGAATCATGGTGTGGATGATGGAAGCCATGACAGGAATAGCAGCAGTAGCTTTTGTTGAGAGCCACTGTTAGAGCCAGTGTTCACAATGTTGTGTGTCATGACTACCTTTACTATACAGAAGGAGAAACTGACACCTGTCCTACTATCACACAAAAGTCTGATAAGACATGGACCAATTTTTTTGAGTAGATAGGCATGCAGTAAGGGCCCTAGTCAAACTTGCCCATCCACAATCAAAATCCTGGTGGTTGTCTGATGTGCCCAATCATGTGGATACAATGGTATGGGTAGCACTGATTGTCTTAGCTACAGGGACATTCCATGAAGCTAGGGGTGTCATATTAGGTGTATCACAGCTATACCATTTCCAAAACATTATGCTACAGTATGTGGAAGAGCATAAATGGTTGCTCAAGATGGCGGGGAGTTGAGAACCAACAGCGTATAGGCTATTTTGTGACATCATTCATTTCTCTGATGTGCCAGGAAGTATAGAGTGTACCCATGTTACTATCAAGGATTAATCAGATGCAGATGGCCTGAAATATACTAATTGGAAGGGGTTTCACTCTATATCATGTAGGTGGTCCGTAATGCCCAGGCTTTTATATGTAATGTGTTTGTGTATCACACAGACAGTTCATATGATTCACACATTTTGTACACATACAACCCATACCAAAGCTTGCTGCAAGGACACTGTCTACAGGGTCACTTATACCAAAGCTAAGGCATGACAGTGACTATTGGCAAGGCCTACATGGTTATTAGGCAGAAACAGCCTTGAAACTCATATGATTCCTATTTTGTGCACTGACCAGTCCACACTTACTAAGCTGAATACCAAAAAGAAAAGGAAAATGTCTCCCTTAAATTGCTAAACTGTAGAAGCAAAACATGCAGCCTAATCACTCTAATCTACTAAACCTATTCACTTGACACAGCTTAATCATTGGCAATGAATGACAATTGACTGCTGATTGTGATCCCTGACATCTTACAACCAGGATAGCTGCCCCCTTTAGCCCATGTAGTTAAGGTACTAGTGGTACCTACCCTGTGAGTGTAAGAATGATAAAATAATGTTGTGGTACCATAAAGTATTTTGTTGTAAATAGCAAATATATTGTAAATAATATGTTGTAAACTGTTTTAAATGGGTTTGTGTTAGAGAGGTTGCCAAAGAGAGTCCTGTTGCAAAGCAATAATCTTATTGTGTGATGTATTAAAAGAGAGCTGTGTCCCTGGTAATAAGGCATGCTGCCTTATTGATGCAGGGACATTTCTGCCTTGAACAGAGGTTCTGGTAAGTGAAATGTAACAAAAGAAGTGACAAGCTGGAAGAACCTAAAGAGCATGGAAGCTTTCTACCAAGAATCCAGACAGGAGGAAGTTGTGTGAATTCTCCTTGTAACTGCAGCTGAATTAATATGGGAGACATTGCAGCTTTTATTATCTTATCTGTGCTAAAGAAGTATCTATGCAAATATTTTTCTTGTGGAATAAAAATCAGATTATTTTATGGAATTGCCTTTGCTGTTTTGTTTCATACCATGTATAGATGACAGAACCATTGTTAGTCAATTTATCATTTTGAAAAAGTGCTTGTTGGTGCATGTTTCTGTCTCAGTTTGCACTACAGTCAGCATGTTTAGTCAAATGCACCATGTAATTTTATGTGCCTTTTAATTTGGACACTGTTGGAGTTAATATGTACAACTACATCTTCTATTAAAAAGAGGATTTTGCAAGGGGTCAAAATCCCTACAGCACCCCATTTAATTCCACACCACTACAACTTAAATATATACTAACTCTGAGACTCAATAAAAATGGGAGAAAGGAGATACTTCTATAACATTAATGTCGGAAAATCCAACAATAATATGCTGAACTCACATTTACTCACCCAAAAACTTGTACATAAACAAGCACAAACATTTCAAAATATCTAAATCCAAAAAACAGGTTCAAAAAACCAGCAACACAGTCCGAGAAGAGTCAAATAACACTATTTATTCCACTGTTTAAAGCGCTTTTCGTCAAAATATCTCACAAATACACATAATAGTGTCACAGTCATATACACATATAACCTTCCCTTCATGTCTTTAACACAAGCACACATGCATACACATGCCAACAAGAACGTTGTACTTAAACACACATACATTTTCAACCCAGTTCGGTGACCTTCTCGTTTTAATTTAGAAAAATCAAACAAAAAAGAAGCATTCTAAAAAATCATTTTGAAATAATAAAACAAAATAAATGTTATCCTCTTGTAGGGAAAACTACAGAAGTCTTATGTCAGGCACTATAAATGGGTTGGATTGTGGGTATTTCATTTGGTTTCTGCTGGTGACTGTAGCAATGGAAATAAGCATGTCAGGTAAATGGGCAAAACTTCCACATACCAAGCATCATCATCCAGCTCTGTTGCTGAAAACCTCAGGAATTCACTTATCATGAGAGATTCAATCCCTTCCAATATATCTTAAATCTGCCCCACGGTCTTCCATCACAGTGAAGTGTCTGGGTTACCCATTTTCAGTCAAAGCACAAGCAGTTGCTTTGCTTTTCTGAAAATTCAATTGCAAAAAGCATAGTTTCAGAAAGAAAATATACTTTTATGCAGTTGTCAAGCTCCCACTGCCTCCACCTTATCTTATCTTATATATACCAATTCCACTATCACATTACAGTGGAGAAAATAAAAAAAAATACTCCAAATACACCAACAGCTTATGTAATCCAGCACACTGATAAAGTGACACATCACTTTCAAAATTCACATTACAGACACTCATTTACATATAGTGCAATGGGGCAAGCTGATAAATCTTACATACCTACATCAGAGAAGAAGTCATCAGAAGCAAGAAAAAAAACAGAGACATGATATATTTTTTCATCAAAAAGTTAAATAAATGCTTTTAAACTGCAATTGATCAGTAGCAGTCACTCACCAAAACAAGGGAAATAATCAGGAAAATATACCTGTCTCAGCCTAGATGGCTCTAAATGCAGTGGAAACACCTGTAAAACATTGCTAAGCTTTGTGGAAGTGAACAGATCTGCACAAATATGCCTAATTTATAGTAGACAGAAATAAAAACTGAAACCGAACTCCTGTGTCCTCTGGCCAATAAACAAACACCTTTTGAGCTCCACTGAGAGCTTCCCAACTCAGAGCCCAGCTAAACACCTTCTGCCATAAGATGGATGACCCTGGGATTTCTTAATGTAAAAGCACACTAAAAGAAACTTGCAAGTGCCTTTTAACAATATACAACTATCAGACATCTAAGCATCTAAGTCCCTTGCTAATTCACCCTTCTGGCAACTGGAAGTAACAAACGAACCAAACAAACAAACATAAATTATGTTTTTTTTATTTCAGCAAACACTTAAATAAATGCTTTCAAAATGCAGCCCCCCACCTGAGCGGATCATCTGTTTCCATTTCTTCCTGTCCTCTGCATCTTGTTCTATCACACCAACCACCTGCATGTCCTCTCTCACCACATCCATAAACCTTATCTTAGGCCTTCCTATCTTCCTGTTATCTGGTAGCTTCATCCTTAGTATCTTTTTCTCAATATACTCAGCATCCCTCCTCAGCACATGTCCAAACCAACGTAATCTTGCCTCTCTGGTTTTGTCTCCAAACCTTCCAACCTCGGCTGACCCTCTAATATACTTATTCCTAATCCTGTCCACCCTTGTCACACCCAGTGCAATTCTTAACATCTTTAACTCTGCCACATCCAGCTCAAACTCCTGCCTTTTTGTCAATGCCACTGTCTCCAACCCATATAACATAGCTGGTCTCACTACCCTCTTGTAGACCTTACCTTTTACTCTTACTGGTACTCATCTGTCATAAATCACTCCTGACAGTCTTCTCCATGCACTCTATCCTGCCTGTACTCTCTTCTTCACCTCTCTTCCACACTCACCATTACTCTGAGCTACTGATCCCAAGTATTTCTTACCACATCTGTCTAGAGCTCTTAAGTCCTTGTCAGAGGGAACTGGGTTTTTAGATGAGCTAGCCTTGGCCCCTTTGGGCCCTTGTGTGATGACCTTTGGGTCTGCTGCAGGGTTTTTAAACAAAAATTTATGGGAATCAGGCACCCTGTAGTACCTGTCAGGTTTTCTAGGAGCAGGGGATAGGGCATCAGGGGTGAGGTTAGATTCATTGAAAACATCATCCACCACATCCGGAATAGGAAGGATGACCAAGGGTCTGTGCTGAGGAAGGTCTAGAAATTCTCTTAGTCTTTTCTTAGACTGAGGATAATTTTGGGCTTCCCAGTGGAAATGCTTTCTGAGTGTGTAGGGTTTAACCAAATGAAAGATCCATGGGGGGGGGGGGGTGCAGAAGGAATGGATTCCTCTGCATCTGAATCCTCAAAGGAGGTGAGAGGTTGTTGTTCCGCATATGAATCAAGGTAGTCTGAAATTTCAGAATCCAGTTCTGTGTGAACTTCAGGGGAAGTATCCCTTTTTCTTTTAGGAGTGGTATGGCTACCTCTGATGAAAGTGATGAGGTTCTCCACTATTTTCAGTAACTGCGTCTGAAGCAGTGGAGGAGGAGTAAGATGGCGATGAGAGAGTGGTTTCTTAGGGGTGGTCTTGCTTTTAGACCTTAATAAATCCATTTGTCATTGGGATGCAGTAGTCAGAGGTGAAGACATCGTTTTTTGTCTTGAATCGGTTGTGTGAAGAACCTCCCCAGAAGCTGGTGCCTGCATAGCAGCTCCGGACCCAAATGAAGCTGTGACAACCAAGGGATTGGATGATGAAGCATTCCCCGGCGGCATACCGGACTCCGAAAGGGTCTTGGTAGAGGCCTGCGAAGGAAACGAGTCGGGCATCAGGGGTTGTGAATGCACCTCACTGAATTCCTGAGAACTGATGATGTGCTTCTGGGATGGGTTGTCAGAAGGCTTAAGTTGGTGTGGTCTGTCCCTTTCTTTATCTTTTCATTTTTTGGGAATATCCACAGACTGCTGACCGATGGATGCCATTTCATAATCCAAGGAACTACTTCGGAAATGCCCGGCTACAAAATCAGCTCTACGGCGAATAGTCGTAGAATTGAAAAGTGCGCAGAACCGACAATGGGGGACGTCGTGGTCTGGGCCTAGACAAGTAATGCACAAGGTATGGAAGTCTCTGTGTTATTTGTTTTCCACAGCGGAGACAATTATTGACTTTTACAGACATCGGTTAGTGCAAGAAAAAGGTCCCCAATGGGGTACTTGCCTTTAGTTGTTTTCAGAGGCAACTTCTACTCTGGCAACGATCGACTGACACACACGCAAACTGCTTTTGCTTCAAGCTCCATGGCAAGAAACACTGATGTGATGCTGCCGGCTGCTCTCTTGTATACCACTGATGACCAGATGTCAGTCTACAAGTGACAGCAGCCAGAGCAGGGTAAAAGCTTTACTCTGGTATTCAGGCCAACCGAGGGCTACCCAGCAGGGATAACCCACAAGTGATGACTGCAACAGTGAAACATGAAGAACATAGTCAAAGGTTTACACCAATTTTCTCTTACTGTTTTCACTTACTGTTTTGGTGTGATTGACTGGCCCCAAAAGGTAATGGATTAGTTGGACAGAAAAGCAGTAAAAATGTTTTACACTTAACCAAATAATATATAAAAATCGGTGTATACCAAGATTATATATTTCACACTCTGAAGGAGGTGTAGGCTGCCTCAAAATTGATTACATATTTAGATCTACAGTTACTGGGTTGACTATATTATCTATTGATCACACCAGATCCAAACATAGTGAAAGTTTTAAAACATAAGGAGAGGAAGTCCAAGATGACCTCCCTGCTTAGTTTAGCAGAAGCATTCACTTGGCAAGTGGGACAAAAATCACACACCAACTAAATGTGTCAAAATAACAGATCTCATGGAATAACCTCACATCGATAAGACTTTGACACAAAAATGGATAGGGAGACGCGAGTTGAAACTGAAGGATGAAAGCCTAACAATGGCAGCCCAGGATAGTGGACTACATACAAGCTGGTTTACAAAGTCCATTGAACATGTGGGCTAAGCAGACAAGTGTAGGTTATGTAAAAAAAGAACTGGAAACAGTCAACACACCTTGTTGCTGGGTGTAATGCACTCATGACAGAGGGCCTGTACATTGAGGGCAAGATTGTTCCATTACGGATTGTGCAAACACTGAAACACAGAAGTAGCCAAGAAGCATTGGGAACATGAACCACAGAGCATTTTAGAGAATCTTGAAATGTACATCACATAGGATAACCCATTACCGATAGTTCAAAAACTAGATGTGAAAAAAACCTAATTTAGCAGTTCATGAAAAAAGACAAAAACCATCAAACAAACCATCAACAAAAAAGACATTGACCATTGAAATTGCTACACACTGCAATTAGTGTCTCATGTACAGCAAGACACAAACTCATAAAATATCAAGATTGTCAGGCAGAAATGACAGCAATATGGATGCAAGATACCCAGACAATAGTAGTAGGAAAGTGGGTCTAAAAAAGGATCCACAATCATATGTTGATATGCTACCAATACATGTAACTCTGTATGAATTGCAGGAGTCATATATATGGGCCCATTGTGGGTGTTGTAACAAGAACTTTTGGCTATACAAGATTGAAACAATACTAATTCCATGAACTTTAATCATAACCTGACTTAGGAATGGATCTATCCCCATAATGGTATTAGAAACCCAAAATATTTGAAGAAATTAAACCAGACATCTCACACAGCCACCTAAATGGTATGCTTACAAAAAACACACAACCTAAGTTTAACCCAGACATGTTCATTACTATCCTTTCATCTATTAACTGGCAATCCTAAAAATCCACCCATTAGATGATACTGTAAATGAATTCAATGCAAATTTCCCAAACAGCCTTTCACCTCTTAAACGGAAGAGACTTAAAAAACAAATAATGACATTTGGCTATTCAAACAGAGTAGAATGCTACTGCAGGACAAAAAAATATGGAAATAATGGCAGAAATACACATCATCACAATATCTTGAAAACTTCAGACTGCTTCACATCTGTACTAAAATGGCAAATAAATCAAGACAAAAACTATACTACAGCAACATTCAGAGCAATAGTCAACACAACCCCAAACATTTGGGTTAACCATTAAAGAAATCTTACATCCTGGCAAAAAATTCAACCATAATCCCTCTCCCACTCAACACTCAAAACTGTAGTAGAATTCAACTCTTATTTCATACATATTATTGCATCCCTAACCAAAGATTCCCACACCTAATCCCTCCCCTGCCCAAAAGCCACATAGTACTAAGTCCACTTTCACCTTCAGACATGTGCCCTCATCATATATAAAACAACTCAAACCATGGCAACTTCATTTGATAACCTTGCAAGTGAGTACCTTACAATAGCAGCCAAAAGCACTGCTCATCCTGTATAAATCCTTATAAATAGGTCAGTCCAGGAATCCCACGTTCCCTCTCTATGTAAAAATCACACATTATCTTTCTACACAAACTAGGAAGTTCAACAGACATCACTAACTTTAGACCTACAGTAATCTTAGCTTCATAGGAGGGTAGTAGGCTAATTGCCTTAAAGTGCCATTTTAAGCTTAACCAATAACTAGAGGTGAGCATCAAACCCAGTACTTTGTATATATGAGGTGAAGTTCTTAACCATTATGCTGAGCCCTCCCTCACTGAGCCCTCCCTCACTGAAATACCTAAAAAATGTACTGTTTTTTTGCTATTTTAATTGCTGAGGCTGCTCACTAAAGTGTGCTAGCCTGTGTTAATCGATTTTACTGTTTGCCTAACTGCATTTCTGTGTTCTTTTCTAAAAAAACAAAAAATTATACTCCTTGTTTTCCCGCCTTTGCTCGACTAGTTAAGACCAGTATACAGGCTTTGCTGTATTCTGGGCTGTGTGTAGTTCCTGTGTTGGCCATTGCCTTACTTGGATAGAAGGAAGTTTCTGAGCTCACCAGTGGGAGTGGGGAGCCTTGAGCAGTCTATCTGTCCCTGGGGGAAGTGATCTCAGCACTTGAGCTGTAATTCATTGGTTGCCTTGGACCATTTCCAGCTCTTTTCAAGTTCCCTGTATAAAAATCCGCCTCAGGGCGTTTTTGGCTATATACCCAAGCAGAGCTCCACGTGGTCCTGCAGAGGGGTCCTGGCTACAGAGAACTGAAAGAAGCGACCACTTTCCTGATTTAAGTACTTTTTGGCTTTTTTTATCTGCATTGTCCTCTCTGGCTTTCATTTAATAAGATACAACTGTTTTGTGTTTTTCTGCTGTATTCTAAAGTATCTGCACTTAAAAGTAGCATTTTGGTCGACTCTGGCCGAATATTACTGTTTTTTTGCTATTTTAATTGCTGAGGCTGCTCACTACAGTGTGCTAGCCTGTGTTAATCGATTTTACTGTTTGCCTAACTGCATTTCTGTGTTCTTTTCTAAAAACAAAAACAAAAAAAATACTCCTTGTTTTCCGCCTTTGCTCGACTAGTTAAGACCAGTATACAGGCTTTGCTGTATTCTGGGCTGTGTGTAGTTCCTGTGTTGGCCATTGCCTTACTTGGATAGAAGGAAGTTTCTGAGCTCACCAGTGGGAGTGGGGAGCCTTGAGCAGCCTATCTGTCCCTGGGGGAAGTGATCTCAGCACTTGAGCTGTAATTCATTGGTTGCCTTGGACCATTTCCAGCTCTTTTCAAGTTCCCTGTATAAAAATCCGCCTCAGGGCGTTTTTTTTGGCTATATACCCAAGCAGAGCTCCACGTGGTCCTGCAGAGGGGTCCTGGCTACAGAGAACTGAAAGAAGCGACCACTTTCCTGATTTAAGTACTTTTAGGCTTTTTTTATCTGCATTGTCCTCTCTGGCTTTCATTTAATAAGATACAACTGTTTCTGTGTTTTTCTGCTGTATTCTAAAGTATCTGCACTTAAAAGTAGCATTTTGGTCGACTCTGGTCGAATATTACTGTTTTTTTGCTATTTTAATTGCTGAGGCTGCTCACTAAAGTGTGCTAGCTTGTGTTAATCGATTTTACTGTTTGCCTAACTGCATTTCTGTGTTCTTTTCTAAAAAACAAAAACAAAAAAATACTCCTTGTTTTCCCGCCTTTGCTCGACTAGTTAAGACCAGTATACAGGCTTTGCTGTATTCTGGGCTGTGTGTAGTTCCTGTGTTGGCCATTGCCTTACTTGGATAGAAGGAAGTTTCTGAGCTCACCAGTGGGAGTGGGGAGCCTTGAGCAGCCTATCTGTCCCTGGGGAAGTGATCTCAGCACTTGAGCTGTAATTCATTGGTTGCCTTGGACCATTTCCAGCTCTTTTCAAGTTCCCTGTATAAAAATCCGCCTCAGGGCGTTTTTTGGCTATATACCCAAGCAGAGCTCCACGTGGTCCTGCAGAGGGGTCCTGGCTACAGAGAACTGAAAGAAGCGACCACTTTCCTGATTTAAGTACTTTTGGCTTTTTATCTGCATTGTCCTCTCTGGCTTTCATTTAATAAGATACAACTGTTTTTGTGTTTTTCTGCTGTATTCTAAAGTATCTGCACTTAAAAGTAGGTTTTTGGTCGACTCTGGTCGAATATTACTGTTTTTTTGCTATTTTAATTGCTGAGGCTGCTCACTAAAGTGTGCTAGCCTGTGTTAATCGATTTTACTGTTTGCCTAACTGCATTTCTGTGTTCTTTTCTAAAAACAAAAACAAAAAAAAATACTCCTTGTTTTCCGCCTTTGCTCGACTAGTTAAGACCAGTATACAGGCTTTGCTGTATTCTGGGCTGTGTGTAGTTCCTGTGTTGGCCATTGCCTTACTTGGATAGAAGGAAGTTTCTGAGCTCACCAGTGGGAGTGGGGAGCCTTGAGCAGCCTATCTGTCCCTAGGGGAAGTGATCTCAGCACTTGAGCTGTAATTCATTGGTTGCCTTGGACCATTTCCAGCTCTTTTCAAGTTCCCTGTATAAAAATCCGCCTCAGGGCGTTTTTTTTTGGCTATATACCCAAGCAGAGCTCCACGTGGTCCTGCAGAGGGGTTCTGGCTACAGAGAACTGAAAGAAGCGACCACTTTCCTGATTTAAGTACTTTTTGGCTTTTTTTATCTGCATTGTCCTCTCTGGCTTTCATTTAATAAGATACAACTGTTTTTGTGTTTTTCTGCTGTATTCTAAAGTATCTGCACTTAAAAGTAGCATTTTGGTCGACTCTGGTCGAATATTACTGTTTTTTTGCTATTTTAATTGCTGAGGCTGCTCACTACAGTGTGCTAGCCTGTGTTAATCGATTTTACTGTTTGCCTAACTGCATTTCTGTGTTCTTTTCTAAAAAAACAAAAAACAATACTCCTTGTTTTCCCGCCTTTGCTCGACTAGTTAAGACCAGTATACAGGCTTTGCTGTATTCTGGGCTGTGTGTAGTTCCTGTGTTGGCCATTGCCTTACTTGGATAGAAGGAAGTTTCTGAGCTCACCAGTGGGAGTGGGGAGCCTTGAGCAGCCTATCTGTCCCGGGGGAAGTGATCTCAGCACTTGAGCTGTAATTCATTGGTTGCCTTGGACCATTTCCAGCTCTTTTCAAGTTCCCTGTATAAAAATCCGCCTCAGGGCGTTTTTTTGGCTATATACCCAAGCAGAGCTCCACGTGGTCCTGCAGAGGGGTCCTGGCTACAGAGAACTGAAAGAAGCGACCACTTTCCTGATTTAAGTACTTTTGGCTTTTTTATCTGCATTGTCCTCTCTGGCTTTCATTTAATAAGATACAACTGTTTTGTGTTTTTCTGCTGTATTCTAAAGTATCTGCACTTAAAAGTAGCATTTTGGTCGACTCTGGTCGAATATTACTGTTTTTGCTATTTTAATTGCTGAGGCTGCTCACTACAGTGTGCTAGCCTGTGTTAATCGATTTTACTGTTTGCCTAACTGCATTTCTGTGTTCTTTTCTAAAAAACAAAAACAAAAAAAAATACTCCTTGTTTTCCCGCCTTTGCTCGACTAGTTAAGACCAGTATACAGGCTTTGCTGTATTCTGGGCTGTGTGTAGTTCCTGTGTTGGCCATTGCCTTACTTGGATAGAAGGAAGTTTCTGAGCTCACCAGTGGGAGTGGGGAGCCTTGAGCAGCCTATCTGTCCCTGCCGGAAGTGATCTCAGCACTTGAGCTGTAATTCATTGGTTGCCTTGGACCATTTCCAGCTCTTTTCAAGTTCCCTGTATAAAAATCCGCCTCAGGGCGTTTTTTTTGGCTATATACCCAAGCAGAGCTCCACGTGGTCCTGCAGAGGGGTCCTGGCTACAGAGAACTGAAAGAATCGACCACTTTCCTGATTTAAGTACGTTTTGGCTTTTTTATCTGCATTGTCCTCTCTGGCTTTCATTTAATAAGATACAACTGTTTTTGTGTTTTTCTGCTGTATTCTAAAGTATCTGCACTTAAAAGTAGCATTTTGGTCGACTCTGGTCGAATATTACTGTTTTTTTGCTATTTTAATTGCTGAGGCTGCTCACTACAGTGTGCTAGCCTGTGTTAATCGATTTTACTGTTTGCCTAACTGCATTTCTGTGTTCTTTTCTAAAAAAACAAAAAACAAAAAAAATACTCCTTGTTTTCCCGCCTTTGCTCGACTAGTTAAGACCAGTATACAGGCTTTGCTGTATTCTGGGCTGTGTGTAGTTCCTGTGTTGGCCATTGCCTTACTTGGATAGAAGGAAGTTTCTGAGCTCACCAGTGGGAGTGGGGAGCCTTGAGCAGCCTATCTGTCCCTGGGGGAAGTGATCTCAGCACTTGAGCTGTAATTCATTGGTTGCCTTGGACCATTTCCAGCTCTTTTCAAGTTCCTGTATAAAAATCCGCCTCAGGGCGTTTTTGGCTATATACCCAAGCAGAGCTCCACGTGGTCCTGCAGAGGGGTCCTGGCTACAGAGAACTGAAAGAAGCGACCACTTTCCTGATTTAAGTACCTTTTGGCTTTTTTATCTGCATTGTCCTCTCTGGCTTTCATTTAATAAGATACAACTGTTTTTGTGTTTTTCTGCTGTATTCTAAAGTATCTGCACTTAAAAGTAGCATTTTGGTCGACTCTGGTCGAATATTACTGTTTTTTTGCTATTTTAATTGCTGAGGCTGCTCACTACAGTGTGCTAGCCTGTGTTAATCGATTTTACTGTTTGCCTAACTGCATTTCTGTGTTCTTTTCTAAAAACAAAAACAAAAAAATACTCCTTGTTTTCCGCCTTTGCTCGACTAGTTAAGACCAGTATACAGGCTTTGCTGTATTCTGGGCTGTGTGTAGTTCCTGTGTTGGCCATTGCCTTACTTGGATAGAAGGAAGTTTCTGAGCTCACCAGTGGGAGTGGGGAGCCTTGAGTAGCCTATCTGTCCCTGGGGGAAGTGATCTCAGCACTTGAGCTGTAATTCATTGGTTGCCTTGGACCATTTCCAGCTCTTTTCAAGTTCCCTGTATAAAAATCCGCCTCAGGGCGTTTTTTGGCTTTTATGGTCGGGCCTACGCAACAGCGGTTATACAGGTGTAAACTATTCTATACAGGTTTTAACTTTTCTGGCTCCGCCAAGTCTGCTCTTCAATTTTTCCCTTAGAAGCTCTACTCAGTCTATCTAGCTGTATATATTAGCACTTGTTTGAACTTCTATCCTTAGCAAGCACTCATAATAAAACCAAGCACTCTTACCCTAAAGTAAGCACCACAGGCATCCACTACCCCTGTGAATACCCACTTCCTTAAAGGCACAACACTCCTTATAATATTCTAGTATGTCGAGTGGTAGACCACTAGCATCCTCTCTTGTTCAGCTGGTTAATCTGGGAATCCTAAGACAATGTTACAATTGTCTCATGTACACAGACAACCCTCTCCTCCTTCCTACTAACACATATACTTGTGAGAGATGCAACTATATAGCCAGACTGGAGGCTGAACTCTCTCAACTCAGGACTGGCAAGACCAGTCAGGAAGAGATGGTACCCACACCCAAAGCAAAACCAGTCACACATATAACCACCACCAATGCAAACCAAACACATAAAAACACAAAGACATACTCAGAGGCTCTTGTAAAAAACTTACCAAAACAACAGAGGCCTCCAACGCAGACACCCAGAAATACACCCCCACAAAACACAACACCTACAACACATACCTCAAGCAACAGGTGTGTCACACAATCACAGCCCCTAAGGCAAAATACTATGCCAGAGACATTAGTAATAGGTGACTCTATAGTCAGACACACCGATGTTCCACTTACCAGGCTGAATAAGGAGAGGGTAACGGTGAGCTGCCTATCGGGGGCTAGGATCCGCCACATTACACACGCACTCAGGTCACTCCAAAGCAAGTACAAATATGATTCAGTCATTGTCCATGCTGGTGTGAATGACCTGAGACGTACCTCCCTGGACTACATGAAAAGAGACATTGAGGAGCTCTCCGATTATGTAGCCCAGACTGGTATGACCCTGACCCTGAGCAGCATCCTGCCTTCGCCAAGAATGATGCCTCAGTACAAAGACAAAATGATCAGTTTTAACAATTGGCTTAATCACTGGTGTCATTCTAGGGGGATCCAATGTCTGTCAGCCTGGGATGATATGCTGGACAAGCCACATTGCTTCGCAAGGGATGGCTTGCACCTGTCACCACTGGGCTTCCGGATACTGGCCAAGGCTCTTGCCACCCCCATAGTGCCTTTTTAGGCAATGCACAAAGGACAAATCAACCTCCATAAAAAACAAAAATGGAAAAAAATTAAGGGTAATGCTGCTCAATGCCAGAAGTCTAAATCTCAAGATGCAGGCACTCGAAGCACTTCTCAGTATGGAGAACATCGATGTCTGTGCAGTAACTGAAACCTGGTTCAAGGCTCCTGAGAGCACTCCAGCGCTACCAGGCTATACCTCATATCATGCTGCCTCAAGCTCCAGGCCGAACCACAAAGGGAGGGGGAGTGTCCATTTTCATAAAGGACACCTACACCTCTCGATTGGTGGCTACTCATGAAGCATCAGAAACCATACAAGTTTTACTCACCATAGGCAAAACTGCCATACAACTGGTCGCATGTTATAGAACACCCTCCCAATCCCAGGAATCCCATCAAGCATTCCTGAAAACACTGGAGGATATGAATGTCACACCAAACACCATCATATTGGGTGACTTCAATTACCCCAACATAGACTGGGCCCACTATTCCAGCCCTAACACCCTGGCCCAAAGATTCCTGGAATTCATAAACTCAAATGCTATGGAGCAACTGGTCACCTCTCCCACGAGGAGAGATAATATACTTGACCTGATTATCACAAACATGGGGTCCAAATGCTCCGCACCGGATATAAACCCCTCACTAGTAAGATCTGATCATAAACTGATCACGTTGGATGTACATATCCCACCCCCACCCCCAGAACAAAAGACTACAGTGAAAAACTTTTCAAAAGCTGACTTTGCGCTCCTTAAGTCAGAAATGATATCCTTTAAGCCTACTGGGTTAATGGAAACCACATCCCAAAATGCTGAATCCTTCACAAAAGCCTTCTACGGACATCTCCAGGAATGCATGGATCAGGCAATCCCAACTAAAACCAAGACCCTCTCCACCAAGGGAAAACGCCAGGTTTGGTGGACCCCGGCTATAAACAAACTGTACAACAAAAGAAGGAAGCTACTGCAGGACAGAGCCAAATCCCACAAGGGAAAGGCTTCCTGATCAGCACAAGTAAAAAAAACTACGCTCTCTCATAAAAACATCTAAAGCAAACTTTGAGAAAAAGATTGCCAAGGATACCAAAGACAATCACAAAGCCTTTTTCAATTATGTCAGAACCTTGGGAGGAAATTCTCAGATATGCTCTGAGCTAGTACACAATGACAAAAAATTCACTGACCCTACTGACATTGCCAACATTCTGGCAGATAGGTTCAGTGCAAATTTCTCCCCTCCCTCACCCCTAAAGATCAAGTAACTATCCCTGCTGAATGTAACCTACCAGTCATCACAGACACACAGGTGAAATCAGCACTCAACAAGGCAAACACAGCATCTATGGGACCCGATGGTATCCCGGTTGCGTGTTACGTGAACTCCAAGATGAACTAAACCCGCCCCTAAGAACTCTATTCAATCTTAGCCTCACTACAGGATATGTACCTGAACACTGGCACACAGCAACAGTGGTCCCACTCCACAAAGGGGGAAATTCTACTGACCCAGGTAACTACCGCCCCATAAGTTTGACCAGCCTGATCTGTAAGGCTATGGAAAGAATCATCATGGAACTCATAAATGGCGACATTGGGGATCTGCAGACCCTTGATCCCACACAGTTCGGTTTTGTAAAAGGCAGATCCTGCCTCTTAAACCTGGTTGACTTCTTTGAGACAGTCACTAGTGCCATCAATGAGGGCAAGGCTGTCCACACTGCCTATTTGGACTTGGCTAAGGCCTTTGACACAATACCACACTC
The DNA here is from genome assembly GCF_019279795.1 of Protopterus annectens. Lineage (NCBI taxonomy): Eukaryota > Metazoa > Chordata > Ceratodontiformes > Protopteridae > Protopterus > Protopterus annectens. The sequence goes on along the minus strand of NW_025061311.1, from coordinate 92 downwards.
TGGCATCATTGACAAGCTCAGCAGCCTAAATGTAAATCCATATGTCACAAGATGGGTAGCAAATTGGCTAAAAACAGAACCCATAAGGTTAA
>NW_025061310.1:0-12008 GCF_019279795.1 Protopterus annectens | reverse complement strand
AAACTTAATATCCAAACACAGTAAACGGCCCGGCACCAAGTGTACAACATCCAAAACATGTACCGTGGAGGAATTCCACAACACCACCAAACCAGAGTGTTTATCCAGCCCTGTTGACCACTGAACATCATAAGGACATAACCCAGACCATTGTTCTTGAAGTTCCAATGGCAGCTGACCAACATCCAGTAAACACAATAAGTCAAACTGGAACGTCTGAATCCAATCTGCGACACAAATCCGTTTCGACAAAGAAAGCATAAGATTGACATTACAGAATGCCATCAGGAAATTAGCCATATCCAACATCCGGAGTGTCTATCGATCCTTTTTGCAAAGATTTAATACGTCCTCTGGAGGCCGAACGACCACGCCTCCGCCCTGCTGCATTACCAGAAGAAGAGTCCAGTAAAGGAGAAGAAGGAGAAACCATTGAGGCACCTTCGTGGTGAGATTCAACAATTATGGGAACAGCCGAATGTGCAGAAGAAAAGAAGAAGCAGCTAAATCAGCTGGAACTATGTCAGTATCAGAAGGGTCCACTTCCATGTCAGCATCGGTCTGAGGTACAGAGAAAGACTGCTGAACACCTGGTAAAGGGAGTTGGGACGGAGAACTAGGAGGCATGACATCCTCCAAGGGTACATTAAGCGGTGGAACATAAGCATCAGAAGGACCAGCCACTTGGGACGTATGATGACCTTGACTGTCCACAGCCGTATGACTACCCTGCTCTTCAGCACTGGTAGCAGAAGAAGAAACAGAAAGTGCGGTATCCGAAACTTTCTCCACAGCAACCTCCGAAACAGGTTCCTCTAGTGGAGTGTCCACCAACGGGCACTGAGACCAATGGTGGGCTTCTCCACAATGAGGACATTTGTTAGGACATGATCTAGTAAAGTGCGAAAGAGAGCCGCACCGAGTACATTTTTTTGCAGGACAATCAGATATCAGGTGAGAAAAGTCCCCACAAAAGAAACAAAAACGTGGCTGGCCAGCATATCTAATTGTGCCTCTATGTCCGCCCACAAAACACACTCCTGGAAGATGAGCAATACCCTTGTCAGTGACCCCCATAGTCACCCAAACCTCCCAGCCACCATCCCAAACACCAGGTAGATCAGGAGAACAAGTTTTAACAATACTATGAACCTCAGAACAACGCTGAGAAATGTGGGCTTTAATCATGTCAGAAGACATATAAATAGTTTTAAAAGACAACCTCAACTTTTTCTTAAGCTGCACATTTAACTGAGAGATCTCATACAAGTTCCAGGGAGAAAATGACTTATTTTGCTGAAACTTAGCATAAAAGTTTGCTGCAACCAAAGGAGCCTCAAAAAATACCTCCATCATGTTTTCATTCGGCCAGGGTATAACCCCTGCCAAGTCCAAAAGCTTTAAACCAGCAGGAGCAAGCAGATCAGCCCACAAGCTCCTTAATGACATCCTGTCATTTTTTGCAGTTTTAAATCTAATGCAAGACTTTTGTTGAAAAGTCCGACTGGGATGTGAAGGAGAAGCTGCCTGGGAGTACAACTTAGGTGGAATGGGGTTTGCAAGTCCATCAGGGGCTGTGCAAGCAGTATTTGAAGTTTGTAATGCAGGAATGTCATTCTCGGCTCTTTGTAAGCCGGTTTTGGCGCCAATTTTAAACTGCAAAGGAGCCTTTTTTCTGTAGCGCGTTTTGCGCTGTTTTCAGTCATTTCTGCTACTTCTACTGCCTCAAAAGGTCTTTTAAACACATGGGTAACCTTAGAGGCACTAGTAGAAGTGCTGGAGGAAGCAGAAAAAGAAGTTTTACCTGCCTGAAAACGGAAGCTGCCAGAGAGTCTGCTGGCGGCGGAAGATCAATGTCTTCAGTACCCCACTCTAGAATAGCAGCAGTCTGCACATCCCTAGCACGTTTTTTAGCCATAGACAAAGTAGAATCCTCAGGAACAGAAGCCAAAGAGTATGTATCCACAATTCTCATCTCAGGAAAAGTTGTAGTATTAGCAGGAACATTACAAACAGGAGCAGTCTCCTCACCAGCGCTCTGCTGCAGTGCTGCAGACCCCACCCCCTCCACAAAGGGAAGTGAGGTCATACTGAAACTGGCAGTTAAGCCAGAACCAGGATTGCCCTACCCCTTTGTAGGGGGGATTGTACCCTACACACCTGCAGAGTTTCAGCCTCCTAGCTTTTTCCCTCTTGGAGAAAAACAACTTTCCATAGGTATTTTTTCTCTATGCAAAAACATGCTTGAAATGCATAGGGAAAGCTAAAAACAATAAACGGTCATACTGAAACTGGCAGTTAAGCCAGAACCAGGATTGCCCTACCCCTTTGTAGGGTGGATTGTACCCTACACACCTGCAGAGTTTCAGCCTCCTAGCTTTTTCCCTCTTGGAGAAAAACAACTTTCCATAGGTATTTTTTCTCTATGCAGAAACATGCTTGAAATGCATAGGGAAAGCTAAAACAATAAACGGTCATACTGAAACTGGCAGTTAAGCCAGAACCAGGATTGCCCTACCCCTTTGTAGGGGGGATTGTACCCTACACACCTGCAGAGTTTCAGCCTCCTAGCTTTTTCCCTCTTGGAGAAAAACAACTTTCCATAGGTATTTTTCTCTATGCAGAAACATGCTTGAAATGCATAGGGAAAGCTAAAAACAATAAACGGTCATACTGAAACTGGCAGTTAAGCCAGAACCAGGATTGCCCTACCCCTTTGTAGGGGTTATTGTACCCTACACACCTGCAGAGTTTCAGCCTCCTAGCTTTTTCCCTCTTGGAGAAAAACAACTTTCCATAGGTATTTTTCTCTATGCAGAAACATGCTTGAAATGCATAGGGAAAGCTAAAAACAATAAACGGTCATACTGAAACTGGCAGTTAAGCCAGAACCAGGATTGCCCTACCCCTTTGTAGGGTGGATTGTACCCTACACACCTGCAGAGTTTCAGCCTCCTAGCTTTTTCCCTCTTGGAGAAAAACAACTTTCCATAGGTATTTTTCTCTATGCAAAAACATGCTTGAAATGCATAGGGAAAGCTAAAAACAATAAACGGTCATACTGAAACTGGCAGTTAAGCCAGAACCAGGATGGCCCTACCCCTTTGTAGGGGGGATTGTACCCTACACACCTGCAGAGTTTCAGCCTCCTAGCTTTTTCCTCTTGGAGAAAAACAACTTTCAATAGGTATTTTTTCTCTATGCAGAAACTGCTTGAAATGCAGAAAGAAAGCTAAAAACAATAAACGGTCATACTGAAACTGGCAGTTAAGCCAGAACCAGGATTGCCCTACCCCTTTGTAGGGTGGATTGTACCCTACACACCTGCAGAGTTTCAGCCTCCTAGCTTTTTCCCTGTTGGAGAAAAACATCTTTCCATAGGTATTTTTTCTCTATGCAAAAACATGCTTGAAATGCATAGGGAAAGCTAAAAACAATAAACGGTCATACTGAAACTGGCAGTTAAGCCAGAACCAGGATTGCCCTACCCCTTTGTAGGGTGGATTGTACCCTACACACCTGCAGAGTTTCAGCCTCCTAGCTTTTTCCTCTTGGAGAAAAACAACTTTCCATAGGTATTTTTCTCTATGCAAAAACATGCTTGAAATGCATAGGGAAAGCTAAAACAATAAACGGTCATACTGAAACTGGCAGTTAAGCCAGAACCAGGATTGCCCTACCCCTTTGTAGGGGTTATTGTACCCTACACACCTGCAGAGTTTCAGCCTCCTAGCTTTTTCCCTCTTGGAGAAAAACAACTTTCCATAGGTATTTTTCTCTATGCAGAAACATGCTCAAAATGCATAGGGAAAGCTAAAAACAATAAACGGTCATACTGAAACTGGCAGTTAAGCCAGAACCAGGATTGCCCTACCCCTTTGTAGGGTGGATTGTACCCTACACACCTGCAGAGTTTCAGCCTCCTAGCTTTTTCCCTCTTGGAGAAAAACAACTTTCCATAGGTATTTTTTTCTCTATGCAGAAACATGCTTGAAATGCATAGGGAAAGCTAAAACAATAAACGGTCATACTGAAACTGGCAGTTAAGCCAGAACCAGGATTGCCCTACCCCTTTGTAGGGGGGGATTGTACCCTACACACCTGCAGAGTTTCAGCCTCCTAGCTTTTTCCCTCTTGGAGAAAAACAAGTTTCCAGTTGAACTTTTTTCTCTATGCAGAAACATGCTTGAAATGGATAGGGAAAGCTAAACACAATAAACGGTCATACTGAAACTGGTAAGTTTGCAAGCCGAAAATAGTGTCTCCCTGTGGGTAGGAAAAAGCAGCTTCTCCTGCCTCTATGGTTCTTTTTCAGGTTCTGCATTTTTATTGTTAAACATCACATTTTGTATTTTTGCATGCATATTGTGTGATCTGACACCTTCTAAACCTCTATTTTGTCGTTCTGTTAGCATATTTTCATTTTTTGCACCAAACAAAACATTTTGTTCAACACTACATGCATTGGATGTCAGCCGCGGTTGTATGACAGTTTGCAAGCCAGAAATAGTGCCTACCGGTGGGCAGGGAAATGCGGCTTCTCCCGCCTCTATGGATCTCGTTTCTGTTTCTATATTATCACTGTTAAATATCACATTTTGTATTATTGCATACATATTATGAGATCTGACACTCTCTAATCTTGTTTTTTTGAATCTTTAGGCATATTCTCAGTATTTGCACTTAAAAACACTTTGTTTAACATTACATACATTTGATGAAATCGGCGGTTGTATGACAGTTTCTAAGCCCAAAATAGTGTCTCCCTGCGGGCAGGAAAATGTAGCTTCTCCTGCCTCTATGGAGCTTTTTTCTCGTTCTTTATTTACAGTGTTATAAGCAACATTTTTAACATTTTCATTAATATTCTGTGATCGGAAGTCATTCAATCCTATTTTGACAACATTTAGGCTCATGCTTTCATTTTTTTTCTCTATGCAAAAACATGCTTGAAATGCATAGGGAAAGCTAAAAACAATAAATGGTCATACTGAGATTGGCAGTTGAGCCAGACCCAGGATTGCCCTACCCCTTTGTAGGGTTGATTGTACCCTACACACCTGCAGAGTTTCAGCCTCCTAGCTTTTTCACTCTTGGAGAAAAACAACTTTCCATAGGTATTTTTTCTCTATGCAAAAACATGCTTGAAATGCATAGGGAAAGCTAAAAACAATAAACGGTCATACTGAAACTGGCAGTTAAGCCAGAACCAGGATTGCCCTACCCGTTTGTAGGGGGGATTGTACCCTACACACCTGCAGAGTTTCAGCCTCCTAGCTTTTTCCCTCTTGGAGAAAAACAACTTTCAATAGGTATTTTTTTCTCTATGCAGAAACATGCTTGAAATGCAGAAATAAAGCTAAAAACAATAAACGGTCATACTGAAACTGGCAGTTAAGCCTGAACCAGGATTGCCCTACCCCTTTGTAGGGTGGATTGTACCCTACACATCTGCAGAGTTTCAGCCTCCTAGCTTTTTCCCTCTTGGAGAAAAACAACTTTCCATAGGTATTTTTTCTCTATGCAGAAACATGCTTGAAATGCATAGGGAAAGCTAAAAACAATAAACGGTCATACTGAAACTGGCAGTTAAGCCAGAACCAGGATTGCCCTACCCCTTTGTAGGGGAGATTGTACCCTACACACCTGCAGAGTTTCAGCCTCCTAGCTTTTTCCCTCTTGGAGAAAAACAACTTTCCATAGGTATTTTTTCTCTATGCAAAAACATGCTTGAAATGCATAGGGAAAGCTAAAAACAATAAACGGTCATACTGAAACTGGCAGTTAAGCCAGAACCAGGATTGCCCTACCCCTTTGTAGGGGTTATTGTACCCTACACACCTGCAGAGTTTCAGCCTCCTAGCGTTTTCCCTCTTGGAGAAAAAGAACTTTCAATAGGTATTTTTTCTCTATGCAGAAACATGCTTGAAATGCAAAAAGAAAGCTAAAAACAATAAACGGTCATACTGAAACTGGCAGTTAAGCCAGAACCAGGATTGCCCTACCCCTTTGTAGGGTGGATTGTACCCTACACACCTGCAGAGTTTCAGCCTCCTAGCTTTTTCCCTCTTGGAGAAAAACAACTTTCCATAGGTATTTTTTCTCTATGCAAAAACATGCTTGAAATGCATAGGGAAAGCTAAAACAATAAACGGTCATACTGAAACTGGCAGTTAAGCCAGAACCAGGATTGCCCTACCCCTTTGTAGGGTGGATTGTACCCTACACACCTGCAGAGTTTCAGCCTCCTAGCTTTTTCCCTCTTGGAGAAAAACAACTTTCCATAGGTATTTTTCTCTATGCAGAAACATGCTTGAAATGCATAGGGAAAGCTAAAACAATAAACGGTCATACTGAAACTGGCAGTTAAGCCAGAACCAGGATTGCCCTACCCCTTTGTAGGGTGGATTGTACCCTACACACCTGCAGAGTTTCAGCCTCCTAGCTTTTTCCCTCTTGGAGAAAAACAACTTTCCATAGGTATTTTTCTCTATGCAGAAACATGCTCAAAATGCATAGGAAAGCTAAAAACAATAAACGGTCATACTGAAACTGGCAGTTAAGCCAGAACCAGGATTGCCCTACCCCTTTGTAGGGTGGATTGTACCCTACACACCTGCAGAGTTTCAGCCTCCTAGCTTTTTCCCTCTTGGAGAAAAACAACTTTCCATAGGTATTTTTTCTCTATGCAGAAACATGCTTGAAATGCATAGGGAAAGCTAAAAACAATAAACGGTCATACTGAAACTGGCAGTTAAGCCAGAACCAGGATTGCCCTACCCCTTTGTAGGGTGGAAAACCCTACACACCTGCAGAGTTTCAGCCTCCTAGCTTTTTCCCTCTTGGAGAAAAACAACTTTCCATAGGTATTTTTCTCTATGCAAAAACATGCTTGAAATGCATAGGGAAAGCTAAAAACAATAAACGGTCATACTGAAACTGGCAGTTAAGCCAGAACCAGGATTGCCCTACCCGCATGCATATTGTGTGATCTGACACCTTCTAAACCTCTATTTTTTCGTTCTGTTAGCATATTTTCATTTTTTGCACCAAACAAAACATTTTGTTCAACACTACATGCATTGGATGTCTGCCGCGGTTGTATGACAGTTTGCAAGCCAGAAATAGTGCCTACCGGTGGCAGGGAAATGCGGCTTCTCCCGCCTCTATGGATCTCGTTTCTGTTTCTATATTATCACTGTTAAATATCACATTTTGTATTATTGCATACATATTATGAGATCTGACACTCTCTAATCTTGTTTTTTGTGAATCTTTAGGCATATTCTCAGTATTTGCACTTAAAAAAAACACTTTGTTTAACATTACATACATTTGATGAAATCGGCGGTTGTATGACAGTTTCTAAGCCCAAAATAGTATCTCCCTGCGGGCAGGAAAATGTAGCTTCTCCTGCCTCTATGGAGCATGTTATTTACAGAGTTTCAGCCTCCTAGCTTTTTCCCTCTTGGAGAAAAACAACTTTCCATAGGTATTTTTTCTCTATGCAGAAACATGCTTGAAATGCATAGGGAAAGCTAAAAACAATAAACGGTCATACTGAAACTGGCAGTTAAGCCAGAACCAGGATTGCCCTACCCCTTTGTAGGGGGGATTGTACCCTACACACCTGCAGAGTTTCAGCCTCCTAGCTTTTTCCCTCTTGGAGAAAAACAACTTTCCATAGGTATTTTTTCTCTATGCAAAAACATGCTTGAAATGCATAGGAAAGCTAAAAACAATAAACGGTCATACTGAAACTGGCAGTTAAGCCAGAACCAGGATTGCCCTACCCCTTTGTAGGGTGGATTGTACCCTACACACCTGCAGAGTTTCAGCCTCCTAGCTTTTTCCCTCTTGGAGAAAAACAACTTTCCAGGTATTTTTTCTCTATGCAGAAACATGCTTGAAATGCATAGGTAAGCCAATATTTATTAAACATAAACACCAACAGGAAAAGAAATAAGGGAACAATAAAGAGGAAAACCACAAAGAAATCACAAAACAAAGTTGGCATACCCCCATTCAGTTAACCAAAACTTCAACATCTGTATCAACTGTGGAACTGGAATTATGGATTTCTGATAAAAAGCTTTACACCTTGCCGACCATAGTAAATACATAATGGAACAAAGGACAAAATCGGCTGCTCTAATGGCCGCAGACCAAGAAACTTTATAGTCCCCCCACTGACATTTAGCCAAACTGAGGGGATAAAGGCAAGGAACAAAAAAATCTTGACGAAACAGCTTCCAAAACCCAGCAATCCTCCTACAGGAAAACAAAAAATGTAAAATAGTTTCTGGCTCGCCACATTGCATAAAACATAACTTGTCCCCATCCTGGGCGGTATGTACATGACATTTAATAGGCAATTTATCCAAAGACAATCTCCATAAAAAATCATGCCACTGAGGCACCGCTTTGAGAAATCTACGCCTATTAAACAAACCCTGCTGCTGAAAAGTAGTCAAAGTGTCATAAGCATTAATAAAAACAGAGGCTGACATAACCTGGGAATACCAAGTAGGAAAGGGTAAATTGACATCAAAATCATAAAGCTTATGTCGTTTCACAACTAAAACCACATCACGATAAAAGGAAGAAGGGCAAGGAGGCCTCCTGCCCATTAACAAAGCCTCCCAAAACCCAGGTGCCATATGCCTATAAATGTCTGCAAGCATAGAAAAAGACTGTGATCTTAAACGAGAAAAAAGCCTATGTAAAAACATAATTTGCAAAAAAAGGACAGGGTGTTTCAAGCCACACCCCCCATGGTCTGACGGGGCATAAACTGTACCCCTGGGAATGGGATTTAAACCTGACTTCCAAAAGAAAGAAAAAAATAAACGAAGAAACCAAGCAATCCAAATAGTTGGAAAAAAATACACAGAAAAAACATAAAGGAGCTTGGCCAAAAAAATAGAATTTAACAACAAGGCCTTCTTCTTAAAAGAAAGGCGAAAGGTCTGCCAGTAATTCAATTTTAACAAAGAAGAAGACAAAAGAGATTTGCAGTGTTGTGCAACAAAGTCATCCGAACCAAAAGGAACTCCTAGTATATGCACCCCAGTGCGGACCACTGGAAAACCAAAAAGGACATCAGGAGAATCATCTCTAGGAGAGTAGAAAAAGGACTTGTTAAGATTAACCGACCACCCCACCAACTGCAAAATAGGGAAAAACTGCTGCAAAAAATAAGTGTCAACCTGAACAGGATCATCCACAAACATAGCTATATCATCAGCATAGGATACCACCCTGGGAATGAGTACCCCTTTACAAGAAAAGGAACATGGAGAAAGAAGAGCTTTGTGTCGAAAAGAGAAGGTGGCAGCACCCACCACCAAAGCCAATAAGTAACTACTCAAAGGACACCCTTGACGAATTCCATTTAACATTGGAAGAGAAGAACCCAAGTGACCATTAACCAAAGGAGAAAGTGTGGAGCCCTGAAAAATAGAAGAAAGACAACCAAGAAACTTCTTCCCAAAACCATAGGAAGAAAGAATAGAGAAAAGAACAGGATGGGAAATGTTATCAAAGGCTTGAGACAGGTCGCAAGAAAGAACACCACCCAAGGGAGGAGAAGAGAGAGAAAAAACCGATTTATAAAGATGCAAAAGATCCCAGACTGGTCGACCCGGCACACCAAATACCCCAGGGTCCAATAGGAGAGACATAGAAGCAGACAGACGAAGCTGTAAGATCTTCATGAAAATCTTGTAATCTGTATTGCAAAGCGCAATAGGTCTCCAATTCTGTAAGTCCGCCTTATTACCCTTTTTCCACAAAAACTTAACAGCAATAGAAAGAAAGGAAACATCAGTAATACCAAAAGACAACCAGTCATTAAACATAGAGACCAACACCTGCAAATGGTCATCCGTCAATCTAGTATAGAAAATATAGGGTATACCATCCAAACCAGGAACAGAAGTCAGGTTAGGAATATTACAGATAACATGACGCACTTCTGACAAAGTGATAGTAGCATCAATACCCGCCCTATGAGAAGGGGGCAACTTTGGTAATCCCCAAAAATATGAAACAGGTGTTTTACCACCGTATAAATGAGACAAATGCTGAAAAACAATATTTTGCATCCCTTGCAGGGTGTTACACAATGTGCCCTCGGGAGACTTGAGACATTGCATGGTGGAGGTACGTTGGAGCCTCTTCTTTCCCACATATGGTAAAAACTCCTCACCCGAACCCTGTAAGGAATGAGCCAGGTTAAAGAGGTTGGACTTCACTCTCTCCACATTCAGGTCATAAAGCCTGCGCAAAGCTGTGAGGGTAGAAGACAAATTTGCATTAGCATTACATACATAATTGTGATATGCAGCAGAGGTAGACACTTTAAGTTGTAAACAACAGTCATGAACATAGGCACAGTACCTGGCCAGCAATTTTATCTTAAAATCCTTCCACCAAAGAGCGGCGGAATCATACAAATCCCAGATGGACATCTGCCCGTGCCACAGGTCCTGCCAAATGACAGCCCAGTCATCAGATTGTATACGAGTCGGGCTCATCTTTACATAGCTTTTCCCTCTATGCAAAGTAGTGGCAGAGCCAAAGGTATATGCCAAAAGAGCATGATCGGTAAATGGAAGAAAGAAATAATTAAAATTAGAACAAGCAACATCAGGGGTATGCCAACAAAAATCTATTAAAGTACGAACTGTACCTTTAAAATAAGAAAAGGGTGGAGTAAAACTTAATGACAATCCAGCTTGCGACAATATTTTGTGGCATAGCTTAACATCACACTTGTCTTTGTGAGAGGCATCAGTCATATGGGCATTAAAATCCCCCGCCACTATGATCGAATAGTCCACCTGTAAAAAAGGTTGAAGACATTTAAATAATTTACATCTCTCACCCAGATTGACATAAGCATAAATAAAAAAGACTCTATAATAATCCAACTGAAACTTAATATCCAAACACAGTAAACGGCCCGGCACCAAGTGTACAACATCCAAAACATGTACCGTGGAGGAATTCCACAACACCACCAAACCAGAGTGTTTATCCAGCCCTGTTGACCACTGAACATCATAAGGACATAACCCAGACCATTGTTCTTGAAGTTCCAATGGCAGCTGACCAACATCCAGTAAACACAATAAGTCAAACTGGAACGTCTGAATCCAATCTGCGACACAAATCCGTTTCGACAAAGAAAGCATAAGATTGACATTACAGAATGCCATCAGGAAATTAGCCATATCCAACATCCGGAGTGTCTATCGATCCTTTTTGCAAAGATTTAATACGTCCTCTGGAGGCCGAACGACCACGCCTCCGCCCTGCTGCATTACCAGAAGAAGAGTCCAGTAAAGGAGAAGAAGGAGAAACCATTGAGGCACCTTCGTGGTGAGATTCAACAATTATGGGAACAGCCGAATGTGCAGAAGAAAAAGAAGAAGCAGCTAAATCAGCTGGAACTATGTCAGTATCAGAAGGGTCCACTTCCATGTCAGCATCGGTCTGAGGTACAGAGAAAGACTGCTGAACACCTGGTAAAGGGAGTTGGGACGGAGAACTAGGAGGCATGACATCCTCCAAGGGTACATTAAGCGGTGGAACATAAGCATCAGAAGGACCAGCCACTTGGGACGTATGATGACCTTGACTGTCCACAGCCGTATGACTACCCTGCTCTTCAGCACTGGTAGCAGAAGAAGAAACAGAAAGTGCGGTATCCGAAACTTTCTCCACAGCAACCTCCGAAACAGGTTCCTCTAGTGGAGTGTCCACCAACGGGCACTGAGACCAATGGTGGGCTTCTCCACAATGAGGACATTTGTTAGGACATGATCTAGTAAAGTGCGAAAGAGAGCCGCACCGAGTACATTTTTTTGCAGGACAATCAGATATCAGGTGAGAAAAGTCCCCACAAAAGAAACAAAAACGTGGCTGGCCAGCATATCTAATTGTGCCTCTATGTCCGCCCACAAAACACACTCCTGGAAGATGAGCAATACCTCAACCATACA
>NW_025061309.1:0-10861 GCF_019279795.1 Protopterus annectens | reverse complement strand
CCAGCATGTCCTATTTATTTCAGTGCTGAGGTTCAAGTCTCAAGTGAGCTCGATGGGATTTGATTTCAGAGGTGCAGCATGTCGAGCTAATTCCGGTTGATATGGCTTTATATGTCAGGCACAGATCGCTTCTTGAGCAGGCGGTATGCCACTGAGTACAGCTGGAGTTTCCTTAACCGGGCAGCATATGGCATCTGTTCTGAGCCCTTGATCCTTCTTGGTGAGGTACTTTGGGGTCTTTCCAGTTGCTGCAGGTGTCTGTAAGGTACATCCCAAAAGTGGCATTGTACTCACTCATGGGCCTGATGAGGGATGAGAAGAAACACGACCTCCCTGATCTAGATGTGAATCCCTTCATGATTAGGGTGGGCTATATAAAATGTTTTTCTAACCACTTTGGCCACGTAGTTTCAAATGAGAGATTGTTATCAACTTGGGTCCCCAGGTCCCTAATTACTCTCTTCCAGATTTCTAGCTGGATTACCACCTATGTGGTAATTTTGTGGGCACTTTGCTTTTTGCCAAAGGGGATGACTATACACTTTTTGGTATTTAGCTTGAGGCCATGGCTCTGGCACCAGTTGTCTGTTTCCCTATGAGGCCCTTTTTGTAAGGATGCCAGCGTCGCTGAGAGTCGACATGGCTCTTTTCCAGTTTGGCATTCATCTGAAGTGGAACTTAGTCAGCCACAGTCCTTCCGTGGTTGGCCTGTACCTCCTAGAGAAATATATACCTAACAAGAGAGGTCCCAGGGACTGAGCTTCCTCAGGGACGTTTTCACTCTGTAACTGGTTTGGGAGTTCTGACATGGCTCCACAATTCCCAAACCATGTGGGTTCTGTCCTTGAGCCAGTTTGCAAACCCATCTAGTGACATAGGGGTTTGGTATATTTAAGCTGGTGAGTTTATCTATAATGCCCGAAAGTGGGGGGTATTGTATCAAAGGCTTTTTATGAAAGTCCAGGTAGGCTGTGTGGACCACCTTCCCCCTCGCTTCACAATGGCCTTGGTGGATCTGTTTCAAAAAATTGACCAGGCTTTAAGAGGCAGGATCTGCCCCTTAACAAAGCCTAACTGGGTAGGATCCAGTGTCTGTAGGTCCCCAATAACATTCTTTACTTCTATGAGGTCCATGATGATACTTTCCATAGCTTTGCAGACCAAGCTAGTCAGGCTTATGGGGCACAATTTCCAGGATCCGTTGAGGCACCACCTTTGTGGAGAGGGGACCACTGTTGCTACGTACCACTCTTGGGTACATATCCTGTAGTAAGGCTGAGATTGAACAGTAGTTTTATGTTTGGCTTAGCTCTTCTTGAGTTCATGTAGGACGCAGCCCGGGACACCGTGGTCCCATTGATGCTGTGATTTTGTTTTGAGAGAAGGCGCTCTTACCTGAGCATCTGAGATGTCAGCAGCACTCCTGCTGGGACAGATATTGCCCTTTTGGTGAGGGGAGAAGTTTATGCTTCTGAACCCTGTCAGCTAGGATGTTGGCAATGTCTGTGGGTTCAATGTATTTTGTCATTTTGGACCCTAATTCTGAGCATATCTAGGGAATTCCCACCCAGGTTCCCGTAACATAACCAAAGAAAGCCTTGTGATTATCCTTAGTGTCCTGTGCAATTTTTCTCTCAAGCTGGCCTTAGACGATTTTGTATGAGTGCCCATACTTTTTGGCTAATACTGATCAGAGATGCCTTCCCTTTTTGGGATTTTGCTCTATCATGTAGTAGCTTCCTCCTCTTCTATTGTATAGTTTGTTTTATGGCTGGGGTCCACCAGACAGGTGTGATGCCTGCCTTTGGAGGATTGGGTCTTGCCTTTTATTTGGGATCAGATGATCCATGCATTCCTGAAGGTGTTCATAGAATGCATTTATAAAGGATTTCCCAAGTGCGGTCTGGGCTGTATTTTCCACAGGGCCCTCGGGGCTTTGAAGGATTCCACCTCGGTTTTGAGGGAGTGCAGAATTTGCTTTAGAGAGAAGTTTTTCACTGTGGTTTCTAGGGCAGGGGTGGGGTCGGGATGTGAATATCCAGTGAGATTAGTTTATGGTCCGATCTTACCAGTGAGGGATACACTCTGGTCTGAGCATAGTAGGGAGTCCCCATGTTGGTGATGATCAGGTCCAGTATGTTTTCCCCTCTTGTGGGAGTGGTAACAAGTTGTTCCATAGCATTTGAGTTTATAAATTCTAGGAACCTTTGGGCTAGGGTGGGTGCTTGAGCTTTTTGGGAGTAATGCTCCCAGCTCTATGTTTGGGTAGTTGAAGTCAGCTTCTAATATAATGGTGTTTTGGAGAGACCTTCATATTTTCCAGTGTTCTCAGGAAGGCCAAGTGGGGTTCCTGGATTTGGGAGAGTGGTCTGTAGCAGGCTATAAAATGGAAGGCAGTTTTACTCACTGTTAGTTGCACATGGATAGTCTCTGATGCTTCTTGCTGTGCCACCAACCTGAGGCGTGTGGGTATCTTTTGATGAATATTGATACTCCCTCCTTTTGTGGTTGTCTCGGGTCCAAGCTTTGGGGCCAAAAAGCATGGTATGAGGTATAACCTGGTAGTGCTGGGGTGCTCTCGGGAGCCTTGAACCAGGTTTCTGTTACTGCACAGATATCGATGTTCTCCATGCTAAGGAGAGTTTCGAGTGCATGCATCTTGAGGTTTGACTTCTGCATTGAGTAGCATTACTCTTTAGTTTCTTATCCCTGTGATATCTATGGAGGTGGGTTTGTCTTTTGAGCCTTGCCTAAAAAAGGCACTATGGGGGTGGCAAGAGCCTTTGCCAATATCCGAATGCCCAGGGGTGACAGGTGCAAAGCCGCCCCTAGCTTAAGCATCGTGGGTTTGTCGAAAGCATGTCATCCCAGGCTGACAGGCATTGATCCCCTTGAATGACACCAATATACTTCAAGCCAAATTGTTGACATTGATCATCTTGTCTTCATATTGTGGCATCATTCTTGGGTGAGGGTAAGATGCTACTCAAGGTCAGGGTCATACCGCCTGGGCTACATGCTCAGAGAGCCTCTATGTCTCTTTCATGTAGTCCAGGGATGGGTACGCCCCAGGTCATTCACACCAGCATGAACAATGACTGAGTCATATTTTGTGCTTGCCCCTTGGAGTGACCTGAGTGCTTGTGTTATGTGGCTGATCCTAGCGCTGACAGGCAGCTCACCGTGACCTTCTCCCTTGTTCAGCCTGGTGGAGCTGGACGCCAGTGTGTGCCTGACGGCAGAGTCACCTATTACAACTGTATCAGGTGTGTTGTTTAGCCTTTTAAGGGCTGTGGGACTGTTCGCACACTGGCTTTGTGAGCTATGTGTTGCACATGTTTTGTTTTGGGGTAGTGGTTGCTTGGGTGTCTGCTTTGAGGTCTCTCTGCTGCTTAGGCAGATTTTTATTTAGAGCCTCTGAGCATGTTTTGTGTGCTTATGTGTTTGGTTTGCTGCCGTGGTAGGCTCCATGTGAGACTGGAATTGTAGTGAGTGTGGTTTCCTTCTCCTCCTGGACTGGTTACTAGTACTGAGTTGAGAGAGCTTAGCCTCCAGTTTGGCTATATGGTTGCGTCTCTCACATGTGTTGGAATTTGTTGGGAGGAGGAGAGGGTTGTTTGTGTACATGAGGCAGTTGTAACATTGCCTCAAGATTCCCAGATTCACCAGCTGGAGAGGAGATTGACAACTGACCTTTGGACATGCTAGAATAGTATTGGGAATTCCTTTATAATTGAAAAAAGGGCCAGTGGGGAACAAGGTACTCAAGGGGTGTTTGTGAGGGTGTAGTGCTTTTAATTTTTTAGTGCTGACTTATATAATTGCTTTAGTGAGCAAGTGCCAGGCTTTAGAATAGGAATAGGGTGTTTATTATGAGAACTAGATCAGTTCTAAGGGAAAAAGTAAAGAGCAGACTTTGTGGAGCCGAGAATGGTTTAAACCCAATTACAGAGCTGCCTCGATGCTGCGCTAATGTAATGCAAAATCGCGCAAAGCCGCCACCAAAAACGGTTTTATACAGGGGGACTTGAAAGAGCTAGAAATTGGCCAAAAATGGCCAATAGACTACCTAGATTCTTAAAAGTGCTGGGAATCACTCCTCCAGGATAGATAGGCTGCCTAAGCTCCCCACTGCCACTGGTGAACAAAGAAGCCTCCCCTTTATCCAAGAAAGGAAATGGGAAACACAGGAACTTTTCCTTAAAGTCCAGAATACAGCAAAGCCTGTATTTGGACTACTCGAGGTCAGGAAAAGACGGAAACAAGATCATTTTTGTTTTTTTTTCTTTTGCAACAAACAGCAGGAAAAATGCACAATAAAGCCATGTAAATACAGGCTAAGCAAGACTTGAGTGTGTTGCCTGAACAGATAAATGCAATAAACAGGACAAACTTTAAAAGTGCAGGTGCAAAAACAACTTTAAACAGTTTAAAACAGTTCAAGAAGCAGAAATACTTGCAGTTTAGCTAGATCGGACAGTCGCTTGGTAGTAGCAGGAAAAAAAAATTTTATCAGGTTAGCAAATGCCTTTCCATAGGCCTCTCTGCTGCTAGCACCACTCTGCAGGACCACGAGGAGCTTGGCTGAGTAGTAACAAGCGCAAAAACCTCGCCAAAGTGGGTTTTATACAGGGGGACTTGAAAAAGCTAGAAATTGGCCCAAAACGGCCAATAGACTACCAGATTCTTGTGCTGGGAACATCTCCTCCAGGGATAGATAGGGCTGCTCTAAGCTCCCCACTGCCACTGGCAGAACAAAGAAGCCTCCCTTTATCCAAGAAAGGAAATGGGCAACACAGGAACTTTACAAAAGTCCAGAATACAGCAAAGCCTGTATTTGGACTACTCTAGGACAGGAAAGATGGGAAACAAGGAGTTGATAGAAAGAAAGGGGGATCAGAGACAAAAATGGCCTTGTATATGCCTTGTGTGAACTCCACCTATTCCTTTTCTTCACATGACTAAACAAGAGAAATATTTGGAGTTTTCTGCGGGTTGGAACCCTGGAGGATCTCCATCAAAGTTGTGGGCACCATTTCCCACACAAGGATAAGAGGCATACCTCCAGACCTTCTGAAATGATCACCCTCCATTTGCCCTTCTCAACGGTATCAGTATGAACAATGCCAGAGGATGTGTGGAAGTCAGACACCATACAGGCCTCCACTTGGGTTGCAATGGTGGGTGCCTGAAATAGTCGGACAAACAGAGGATTCCTGTAGTATCTCAAATTGGTGTCTGAATCAGACTGGGCAACAGACAGCCAGCTTTTTTGAATTTCTTTTCTGATTCAAGCAGGATGTCTGAGGCTGAGGGCCCACCATCTTTTTTTGCACAAGGTGTTTCAGACATTGACTTTTTAAGTATGTATTTAATGAAGAAAGTACAATACAGAGAGTTTTGGGAACAAACTATTAACAGTTCTGACAGTTTCTATAATCATGGTCAGCCCCTACACAAAAATAAGCAATGGGAGTTGCACGTACCTTATAAAGTACGTGTTACTATCTTTGCACTTCCCTGTCTTAGCTGACATTAACATCTTTAATAGAAAAATACATGAAAAAGGAGGTTCCCCATGGCATACACAGGCAATGGTAGCAGTCAACAACACAGCAGAAAGCAGACTGATGTAACTGAAGATTCTGCATTTGGACTGAGCAAGATAGTCTGAGGATCTTACACTCCCTGTGTCCACTTATGTACTTCTGCTCCCACAGTATAAAGTCATATGATGGATATACAAGCACATGGAAGGCGTATGGCTTTGGCACAATGAACAAATGTCATGTTACCACAGCAAAACAACACAGTGGTGTTGGAATATTGCAACAATGACCTAAGGAAGGACATCCATTGTTATCTACAATTCCTAACCCCAGTACATTACTCTCATCACATTTTTTTTTTATATTTTGTACTTTACTATATATATGAAGTCCTAAATTGCTTGCTTATTTTCTTTTTCAGATGTAGTCCACAGCTCTGAAATGAATCACCTTTCTGCAGTGGTGCTGTATTTCTTTTTTCTGTCTCAGTTGTAGATTATTCCAACAACTTAAAGTTTTCAAATGTCATTTGATATAAATTTTCATCTCCCTGCAAATAAATTAGCAAATCAAGTATGTCTCCCCATGTCCACAAACAGCATGAGTGATCAAAATAATACTGTCCATAATACATTGCATGTTCACATGGTCATTGTTTTTACTTTTATTCTTACCATCATTGTTGAGAAACTGCAAATCCTTGTCCTGTTTCAGTTCCTTCTCCCACTCTTCTTTGTATAAGTTCATTCTTTTTATAAAGAAAAAAGCTGTCACAGAAGCAAACTCTTAAAACTGGCTGCTCCACCAGCTAAGAATACCTCCAATATTGTTTCCTCACCAGCTGCAAATTCTATTTCCAAACTTTCAGCTTCTTCCTCCTGTAATACTCTCTCCACCAAGTCACTCCATCTTGCTTTCTCTTCTTCTTTTTGCACTGCCTGGGTCCTAAATTTACCAACACTGATGCCTCCAATCCTCATGTTTCCAACTCTGCAACATTTATTTCATCGCCTTCTCCTCCCTTTTGTAAGTTTTGCCCTGCTCCTCTCCTCCATCTTGGAATTCCTGGAACTGCAATAGCAGCCCTCTGGCACCGCCTAGCCTCTACAAAGAGTGCTTCAATTCTCCTTGAAACAAAGAACAAGAGAAGTTTTCTGGTGCTCTGGCTAAATTTCCCTTAGTATGTATGAATACTACCTCAGGTCTCCAATGAAAATAGACCAATACCGTGGTGAGACTAACTTGGTCAATAAAGTGCAAATAAAAATTAATGAGTAGTATGTTCTTCTGGAAACATTTCCCCTATCCTTGCTGGTGTGTAAGAGTACTTATGAAAGCACTTTCAAGAAAATATCCAAAACCTCCATGCCAGGTTGGAACCTTCAGTATTTTAGCAATACAAACCCATCTGAATGTAGAAATGTGTGTGTTAAACAACCTTTTCCAATCAGCCTTTGTTATAATTATGGTGGATTTTCACATTCTATAAAGCACTCTGAAGAACTTACAGATGTTCTTTTTGTTTCACTGTTGCAGTCATCACATTTGGGTTATCCCTGCTAGGGTAGCCCTCAGTTGGCCCGAATACCAGAGGCTTAGTATTTCTGCATCAGTTGCTGTTGCTTCAGGACTGACGTAAAGGTCATCAGTAGTATAAAGTAAGGCAGCCAATGCCATTACATCAGTCTTTCTTGCCGAGGAGCCTGAAGCAGTTCACACAAGTGCCGGTCGGCAGCTACCTGAGTTTTCATTTTCTGAACTATATCTGAAGTCTTCTAAAGCTAAGTACCCTGTTGAGGATCCTTTTTTCTTGCTCTAACCGATGTTAGAAAAAGTTAACAATTGTCACACCTGTGGAAAGCAAATACCACACCGAGACTTTCTTTCTTACTGTGTCACTTGCTTAGGCTCAGACCATGATATCCCTCACTGCCATTTTTGTGCTTTGTTCAACACCAGAACTATACATCGTTGGGCCCTTATTGTAGCTAGATATTTTCGCTTCAACCTCCTTTGAATTCTATATGGCTTTGGTGTTTTTGCCATCCCATTGTGCAGATCTTCTGAAAAAACGTAAGGATAAAGACAGACAGAGACAGATTACACAGGTCCAAACCTTCCGATGACGCTTCCATTAAGCTAGTTGTCAATTCTCCGGTCCACAGTGAGGCACTTTTGCAGCCCCTGATGTCCTCTTCTGTGGATTCGCAGGCCGCTACTGAGACCCTTTTGGAGTCCGAGGAAATATTTCGCACTACCGTTTCTTGACACAGACCGATGATTTCTATCGCATCTACCGTTCTTTTGAAAACTACTGAGTTTCTAAGGCCTAGGGTACGAACCACACTCAAGAAACCAATGACCCAATCTCAGGCACCTGCTTCCTTGACTCAGTCTCAGATCCTTAAAATGGCAGAAGACCTTATAATGCTGATCAGGGGAAGCCAAGCTACCCCTTCCAAAAGAAAAAGAGATTTGTCCCCAGTAGTTTTATCTGAACAGGAGTCCGATGACTTTGATGCACCTGAATATGAAAACATGCAACCCCTCTCTGCTTATGAGTATTCTGATGCAGGGAATCCATTCCTTTAGCCTCTCCACCTGAGGACATTTCCTTTGGGGAAACCCTACATACTTTAAGAAAGCATTTCCAATGGGAATGTCAGGAGTACCCAAAAGTCTAAAAAGAGACTCAGATAATTCTTAGATCTTCCACAGCACAGACCCTTGGCCATTTCTCCTGTGCTGGATATTGTGGATGATGTTTTCATGGAATCCATTTTGACTTATGACACCTTCCCTCCTGGTCCCAGGAAACCTGACAGGTATTATACAGTCCCTGACTCGCACATATTTCTTTTCAAAAATCCTATTGCTGACACTGAGGTTATTTCTGAAGGGCCTAAAGGAATTAACTCAACTTCTGCTAAGAATCCCACCCCCTCAGATAGGGATTCCCGAGCATTAGACAGATGGGGTAAAAAAGTATGCACCTCTGCTACTCTTGTTATTAGAGCCCTAAATTGTCAGTTCCATATGCTAAAATTTCAGTAATACACCATGGAACTCCTCAAAGAAAAAATATCCTGTCCTGCTTGTGCAGAAAATAGAGAGTTGCAAGAGTTAATGCATTCTACAAGACAAGTAACTAAGCACACCTTACACTGTGGTTTTGACACCCTAGAAGCATCTTGTAGGGCAGCAGTCACTGGTTCTGTCCTTAGACGGCATGCTTGGCTTAAGGAACAGCCCTTGCTAGACCAGCGTCAAACTAAATTATTGATGCATCTTTTGCACAAAGACAACTTATTTGGCACCAAGGCAGAGAGAAGGTCTTAAAAAGATGGAAGAAAAACTAAATCTATGGGCAGACAGGGTAGATTTCCTGCAGGTTCAGCCACCCAAGTCTTTGAAGTAGGGCATTTCCTCCAAGCACTGGTCCTTTCCTGCCCCCTCCATGTCAGTTCTCAGCCTCCAGACTCCTGGAGAAACAGGACCCCTTGGTGACAATAGCCAGCCACATGCAGATTGCAGATCAAAGCAAATGGAGTTCCCTCTCCACTCTTTAAAACCAGGGTGTGCTAAGCCACCCCTCATGGTAAGAATCTACAATGACTTCACTCCACCCTGCTCCTCTCGGCCTCACCCTGGTTCTAGGAGGGCAAAAACTTCCTTTCCCCACATTCAAGCACCTGGGACACTCATTACTAACGACCACAAGTCCCTCTCAACATAGTGTCTCAGGGATGCCAATTTTTCTTTCCTCTTACACTCTTACCAACCCCCAAAAGGGGTTCCTAGATCTTCCCTCCCAAACCAGTGGGCAGGAGGCTGCAAGCAAGTCCTTTCCCCTGCTCCATAAAAAGTAATAGAGCATGTTCCTCAGAACAAATAGGCTAAGGTTTCTAGGCCTGTGCCTTTCCTGGTATAGAAAGAGTGGGCACCTGGCTCCCCCCATCCCCGATCTATCCATTCTAAAACACTTCTTCTGGTTATACCAAAAATTCCAAAATGCTTCACCCTCCAGCAATGAATGGCTGCTCTATGGTCTCAAAGGAATGCTGTTGTACCTAGACCCAAAAGAGGCCTACCTTCACATCCCAATCAGGGAATCATGCAGGAAATATTCCGCCGCTTTCAGGCAGTGATCTCTGCACTTCTTACCTCTGTGCTTCCTTTGGCTTATGGCCCATTGCTCCCAGAGTTTTGGTGAAAAATGTCTGGCTCCCACCATTGCTTTTAAGAAGGAAGAAAATTCAAATTCTACCGACACCCTAGATGACTGCCTAATTCAGTCAGACAGTCAGAAAGCTGCTCAAGCACCTGGCTTTTGTAAGGGCCCCATTGACCTCCTTAGGTACACTCATCACCAAAAGATATCCAAATTGCACTCCACCAAATATTACTGACCCCAGTTATCCACAAGGAAAATCCAGCAAGCTCTGAGGTTCATTACATCTTGTGACTTACTCATTCCATAGCCAGACTGCCGTAGCTTACATGAGGAAACTTAAAATGGTACCAAAGCCTTTGTTAAATACCCCTCGTATGACCTGGAAACCCTTGGCAGGCTCAAGATACCTTGCCTAGTGATTCTCTGCAGGCAGCAGCATGTAACCACAACAAGGGACTACCCTTCTAACCACCTCACTCTGTCCAGAGCCTCACCACAGATGCATCAGACTATGTCTAGAGTGCACACCTAGACGGCAGATGTGTACAGGGCCACTGGAGCCCACATCAAATACATCTGCACATCAACCAAAATGAGATGTTAGCTGGTCAGCACGCATTGACAGCTTTCAGGCCCCTTCTCTCCCCAGGGGCTCTACTGATCAAAACAGACAACACCACTGTGATGTGGTACATCAACAAGCAGGGAGGGACTCACTCCTACCCCTCATGGTGGCTCACCATGACCCCTTTGGCACACAGCCTCACAAGCACCACACCTGTTAGCACACCTGCCAGGCTCTCTAAACTCTGGGTGACAATCCTAAGCAGAAACCTTCTGGGACCCACACGAGCAGCAGCAGCCAGACTCAAAGAACCTTTCACCTAATAACTCAGAAATGGGGCAACTCAGCTGACCTCTTTGCTTCCCACTCCAACCAGCAGCTCAGCAAGTTCTGTGCCAAGGAGCCTCACTGCAGGGCTTGGAAAGTGGATGCCCTATCTTTCCAGTGGATCAAATTCTTGGTCTATGCTTTTCCCCCACTACCTTTCATTTCCAGGGTACTGCTCAAAATAAGGGAGGAAAACCATGGCCAACGCTCCAGACTGGCCTCCCAGCACTTTGGTCCATCCAATGC
>NW_025061308.1:0-6739 GCF_019279795.1 Protopterus annectens | reverse complement strand
AAAACCCTGGAAGTTGTTTTTCTCCAAGAGGGAAAAAGCTAGGAGGCTGAAACTCTGCAGGTGTGTAGGGTATTATCCACCTACAAAGGGGTGGGGCAATCCTGGTTCTGAAGCTTAACTGTCATTTTCAGTATGACCGTTTATTGTTTTAGCTTTCTTTTGCATTTCAAGCATGTTTCTGGATAGAGAAAAAAATAACCCTGGAAAGTTGTTTTTCTCCAAGAGAAAAAGCTAGGAGGCTGAAACTCTGCAGGTGTGTAGGTATTATCCACCTACAAAGGTAGGGCAATCCTGGTTCTGGCTTAACTGCCAGTTTCAGTATGACCGTTTATTGTTTTAGCTTTCCCTATGCATTTCAAGCATGTTTCTGCATAGAGAAAATAACCCTGGAAAGTTGTTTTTCTCCAAGAGGAAAAAGCTAGGAGGCTGAAACTCTGCAGGTGTGTGGGGTATTATCCACCCTACAAAGGGGTAGGGCAATCCTGGTTCTGGCTTAACTGCCAGTTTCAGTATGACCGTTTATTGTTTTTAGCTTTCCCTATGCATTTCAAGCATGTTTCTGCATAGAGAAAAAATAACCCTGGAAAGTTGTTTTTCTCCAAGAGGAAAAAGCTAGGAGGCTGAAACTCTGCAGGTGTGTGGGGTATTATCCACCCTACAAAGGGGTAGGGCAATCCTGGTTCTGGCTTAACTGCCAGTTTCAGTATGACCGTTTATTGTTTTTAGCTTTCTTTTGCATTTCAAGCATGTTTCTGCATAGAGAAAAAAATACCTGTGGAAAGTTGTTTTCTCCAAGAGGAAAAGCTAGGAGGCTGAAACTCTGCAGGTGTGTAGGGTATTATCCACCCTACAAAGGGGTAGGGCAATCCTGGTTCTGGCTTAACTGCCAGTTTCAGTATGACCGTTTATTGTTTTAGCTTTCCCTATGCATTTCAAGCATGTTTCTGCATAGAGAAAAAATAACCCTGGAAAGTTGTTTTTCTCCAAGAGGAAAAAGCTAGGAGGCTGAAACTCTGCAGGTGTGTAGGGTATTATCCACCCTACAAAGGGGTAGGGCAATCCTGGTTCTGGCTTAACTGCCAGTTTCAGTATGACCGTTTATTGTTTTTAGCTTTCTTTTTGCATTTCAAGCATGTTTCTGCATAGAGAAAAAAATACCCTGGAAAGTTGTTTTTCTCCAAGAGGGAAAAAGCTAGGAGGCTGAAACTCTGCAGGTGTGTAGGGTATTATCCACCCTACAAAGGGTAGGGCAATCCTGGTTCTGGCTTAACTGCCAGTTTCAGTATGACCGTTTATTGTTTTTAGCTTTCCTATGCATTTCAAGCATGTTTCTGCATAGAGAAAAAATAACCCTGGAAAGTTGTTTTCTCCAAGAGGGAAAAAGCTAGGAGGCTGAAACTCTGCAGGTGTGTAGAGTATTATCCACCCTACAAAGGGGTAGGGCAATCCTGGTTCTGGCTTAACTGCCAGTTTCAGTATGACCGTTTATTGTTTTTAGCTTTCTTTTTGCATTTCAAGCATGTTTCTGCATAGAGAAAAATACCCCTGGAAAGTTGTTTTTCTCCAAGAGGGAAAAAGCTAGGAGGCTGAAACTCTGCAGGTGTGTAGGGTATTATCCACCCTACAAAGGGGTAGGGCAATCCTGGTTCTGGCTTAACTGCCAGTTTCAGTATGACCGTTTATTGTTTTTAGCTTTCCTATGCATTTCAAGCATGTTTCTGCATAGAGAAAAATAACCCTGGAAAGTTGTTTTTCTCCAAGAGGGAAAAAGCTAGGAGGCTGAAACTCTGCAGGTGTGTAGGGTATTATCCACCCTACAAAGGGGTAGGGCAATCCTGGTTCTGGCTTAACTGCCAGTTTCAGTATGACCGTTTATTGTTTTTAGCTTTCTTTTTGCATTTCAAGCATGTTTCTGCATAGAGAAAAATACCCTGGAAAGTTGTTTTTCTCCAAGAGGAAAAAGCTAGGAGGCTGAAACTCTGCAGGTGTGTAGGGTATTATCCACCCTACAAAGGGGTAGGGCAATCCTGGTTCTGGCTTAACTGCCAGTTTCAGTATGACCGTTTATTGTTTTTAGCTTTCCCTATGCATTTCAAGCATGTTTCTGCATAGAGAAAAAATAACCCTGGAAAGTTGTTTTTCTCCAAGAGGGAAAAAGCTAGGAGGCTGAAACTCTGCAGGTGTGTAGGGTATTATCCACCTAACAAGGGGTAGGGCAATCCTGGTTCTGGCTTAACTGCCAGTTTCAGTATGACCGTTTATTGTTTTAGCTTTCTTTTTGCATTTCAAGCATGTTTCTGCATAGAGAAAAAATAACCCTGGAAAGTTGTTTTTTCTCCAAGAGGGAAAAAGCTAGGAGGCTGAAACTCTGCAGGTGTGTAGGGTATTATCCACCCTACAAAGGGGTAGGGCAATCCTGGTTCTGGCTTAACTGCCAGTTTCAGTATGACCGTTTATTGTTTTTAGCTTTCCCTATGCATTTCAAGCATGTTTCTGCATAGAAAAATAATAACCCTGGAAAGTTGTTTTTCTCCAAGAGGAAAAAGCTAGGAGGCTGAAACTCTGCAGGTGTGTAGGGTATTATCCACCCTACAAAGGGGTAGGGCAATCCTGGTTCTGGCTTAACTGCCAGTTTCAGTATGACCGTTTATTGTTTTTAGCTTTCTTTTTGCATTTCAAGCATGTTTCTGCATAGAGAAAAAAAATAACCCTGGAAAGTTGTTTTTCTCCAAGAGGGAAAAAGCTAGGAGGCTGAAACTCTGCAGGTGTGTAGGGTATTATCCACCCTACAAAGGGGTAGGGCAATCCTGGTTCTGGCTTAACTGCCAGTTTCAGTATGACCGTTTATTGTTTTAGCTTTCTTTTTGCATTTCAAGCATGTTTCTGCATAGAAAAAATAACCCTGGAAAGTTGTTTTCTCCAAGAGGGAAAAAGCTAGGAGGCTGAAACTCTGCAGGTGTGTAGGGTATTATCCACCCTACAAAGGGGTAGGGCAATCCTGGTTCTGGCTTAACTGCCAGTTTCAGTATGACCGTTTATTGTTTTTAGCTTTCTATTTGCATTTCAAGCATATTTCTGTATAGAAAAAATAACCCTGGAAAGTTGTTTTTTCTCCAAGAGGAAAAAGCTAGGAGGCTGAAACTCTGCAGGTGTGTAGGGTATTATCCACCCTACAAAGGGGTAGGGCAATCCTGGTTCTGGCTTAACTGCCAGTTTCAGTATGACCGTTTATTGTTTTAGCTTTCTTTTGCATTTCAAGCATGTTTCTGCATAGAGAAAAATACCCCTGGAAAGTTGTTTTCTCCAAGAGGGAAAAAGCTAGGAGGCTGAAACTCTGCAGGTGTGTAGGGTATTATCCACCCTACAAAGGGGTAGGGCAATCCTGGTTCTGGCTTAACTGCCAGTTTCAGTATGACCGTTTATTGTTTTCAACTTTCCCTTTGCATTTCAAGCATGTTTCTGCATAGAGAAAAATAACCCTGGAAAGTTGTTTTTCTCCAAGAGGGAAAAAGCTAGGAGGCTGAAACTCTGCAGGTGTGTAGGGTATTATCCACCCTACAAAGGGGTAGGGCAATCCTGGTTCTGGCTTAACTGCCAGTTTCAGTATGACCGTTTATTGTTTAGCTTTCCTATGCATTTCAAGCATGTTTCTGCATAGAGAAAAAATACCCCTGGAAAGTTGTTTTTCTCCAAGAGGGAAAAAGCTAGGAGGCTGAAACTCTGCAGGTGTGTAGGGTATTATCCACCCTACAAAGGGGTAGGGCAATCCTGGTTCTGGCTTAACTGCCAGTTTCAGTATGACCGTTTATTGTTTTTAGCTTTCTTTTTGCATTTCAAGCATGTTTCTGCATAGAGAAAAAATACCCCTGGAAAGTTGTTTTCTGCAAGAGGGAAAAAGCTAGGAGGCTGAAACTCTGCAGATGTGTAGGGTATTATCCACCCTAACAAGGGGTAGGGCAATCCTGGTTCTGGCTTAACTGCCAGTTTCAGTATGACCGTTTATTGTTTTTAGCTTTCCCTATGCATTTCAAGCATGTTTCTGCATAGAGAAAAATAACCCTGGAAAGTTGTTTTTCTCCAAGAGGGAAAAAGCTAGGAGGCTGAAACTCTGCAGGTGTGTAGGGTATTATCCACCCTACAAAGGGGTAGGGCAATCCTGGTTCTGGCTTAACTGCCAGTTTCAGTATGACCGTTTATTGATTTTAGCTTTCTTTTTGCATTTCAAGCATGTTTCTGCATAGAGAAAAAATAACCCTGGAAAGTTGTTTTTCTCCAAGAGGGAAAAAGCTAGGAGGCTGAAACTCTGCAGGTGTGTAGGGTATTATCCACCCTACAAAGGGGTAGGGCAATCCTGGTTCTGGCTTAACTGCCAGTTTCAGTATGACCGTTTATTGTTTTTAGCTTTCCCTATGCATTTCAAGCATGTTTCTGCATAGAGAAAAAATACCCTGGAAAGTTGTTTTTCTCCAAGAGGGAAAAAGCTAGGAGGCTGAAACTCTGCAGGTGTGTAGGGTATTATCCACCCTACAAAGGGGTAGGGCAATCCTGGTTCTGGCTTAACTGCCAGTTTCAGTATGACCGTTTATTGTTTTTAGCTTTCTTTTTGCATTTCAAGCATGTTTCTGCATAGAGAAAAAATACCCCTGGAAAGTTGTTTTTCTCCAAGAGGGAAAAAGCTAGGAGGCTGAAACTCTGCAGGTGTGTAGGGTATTATCCACCCTACAAAGGGGTAGGGCAATCCTGGTTCTGGCTTAACTGCCAGTTTCAGTATGACCGTTTATTGTTTTTAGCTTTCCCTATGCATTTCAAGCATGTTTCTGCATAGAGAAAAAATAACCCTGGAAAGTTGTTTTCTCCAAGAGGGAAAAAGCTAGGAGGCTGAAACTCTGCAGGTGTGTAGAGTATTATCCACCCTACAAAGGGGTAGGGCAATCCTGGTTCTGGCTTAACTGCCAGTTTCAGTATGACCGTTTATTGTTATTAGCTTTCTTTTTGCATTTCAAGCATATTTCTGTATAGAGAAAAATTAACCCTGGAAAGTTGTTTTTCTCCAAGAGGGAAAAAGCTAGGAGGCTGAAACTCTGCAGGTGTGTAGGGTATTATCCACCCTACAAAGGGGTAGGGCAATCCTGGTTCTGGCTTAACTGCCAGTTTCAGTATGACCGTTTATTGTTTTAGCTTTCCCTATGCATTTCAAGCATGTTTCTGTATAGAGAAAAAATAACCCTGGAAAGTTGTTTTTCTCCAAGAGGAAAAAGCTAGGAGGCTGAAACTATGCAGGTGTGTAGGGTATTGTCCACCCTAACAAGGGGTAGGGCAATCCTGGTTCTGGCTTAACTGCCAGTTTCAGTATGACCGTTTATTGTTTTTAGCTTTCTTTTTGCATTTCAAGCATGTTTCTGCATAGAGAAAAAATACCCCTGGAAAGTTGTTTTTCTCCAAGAGGGAAAAAGCTAGGAGGCTGAAACTCTGCAGGTGTGTAGGGTATTATCCACCCTACAAAGGGGTAGGGCAATCCTGGTTCTGGCTTAACTGCCAGTTTCAGTATGACCGTTTATTGATTTTAGCTTTCCCTATGCATTTCAAGCATGTTTCTGCATAGAGAAAAAATAACCCTGGAAAGTTGTTTTTCTCCAAGAGGAAAAAAGCTAGGAGGCTGAAACTCTGCAAACCTTGCCTGTGATATAAACAGGATATGTTGGAGAGAAATTTTATCCACAGACTACCATCTATGGAACAGGCTCCCATCCATGTGTGAAACAGAGTTCCTCCTAACCAATTCAAAATGCAACAATTGGATGGGAAATCAGAAGTTCATCCCTGGTTTTGGCACCTATGTCTCTAATGGACAGAGATAATCTGTAAATATTTAATTTCCCAGACCCATGCATACACTTATCAAAGATATCAAAACTTTTTCAGAAATTTGGGATGCATGTGACTAGGCTTAAAAATGCCCTTGTGGTTGTTAGCTAATGGCTTACCTATGAACATTGGTAGGAATTTATTGTATAGCAGTGCTGTGGGCCAAAACTCTTATAGAAATAATTTTTTATAATATGGGTTCGTGGCGACTAACTGGGAAAACCCGAAAAAATACAACAACAACATGTATGTAGAGGTTTCCCTAAAATGTAGGACATTTCCTTGGACAGTGGGTCATACAGGTCAAACAGGACTTAATTGCAAATGTCTTCTTTTCCTTAATTACGGTGATGATGCAGTGACAAATGGAAAGCTATAAGAATTACTCATTTTGTTTTGTGGTTTATTTACTATTTGCATTTTTTTGTGAAGTGTCAGAACAGAGGTGTAGCTATCTGGCAAAAGGTCAGTAGTGCTGATCTAGAACTCCTTAAGGAGCAAACGGTCTTTTCTTGTGTATCTATATTCCTCATTTGAAAAAAATAGAGCCACTCCTGGCTTCTTAGCAAGCTGTTTTCTAGATTGGTAACAAGCAGCTGTTACAAAGTATGCAACACACTGACCACAGTTCTGAAAGCCAGTATTGCACTTAAGACTGATCAGGATCTCCCAATCACACTCCTAATACTTTGTACTTGAGGTGACTGTCCCTTCACCCTACCCTAAACTAACAATGCCTCTGTGTCAGATCAGTTTTTTATTTTGTTCCTGGTCAGTACAAATATGCAGTTTAGCATATTGTGAGATGCCTGAAATATTGTGGAGTCAGATGCGGAATGAGGTGAGCTATACTGTTATACTGACATTTGCGTTA
>NW_025061307.1:0-6314 GCF_019279795.1 Protopterus annectens | reverse complement strand
TTTGCCAGTTTCCAGTATGAACCAAGAGGAAAAGCTAGAGGCTGAAATTTGCAGTTGTGTAGGTATTATCCACCCAACAAAGGGGGGGGCAATCCTGGTTCTGCTTTAACTGCCGGTTTCAGTATGCCCGTTTTTTGTTGTGATCCTACCCGCCTACATTCTGAATGATGGGTTCGAGCCGATCCTCGGTTCGACTGGCACGCTTATGCCAAAGAGTGAAGTCTCTTATTGGCTGAGCTTATTATATCCCAGGATGCACCACCATCAGTCCCCCAGATCTCGTTTGCCGCTTAACTGCAAAGACGTGGTCTCGAGCTGGCTGGGCTGAGTATCTTTATTAACTATTTTTTCTGTCAGTTTTTGTGCTTGTATATCAAAAGCGTTTTAACGGCTATTGCTGTTTGTGTACGTTTCAGTAGTGAAATTTATTGTGTGTGATTGGGTAGAGTTTGTTTCGGACCCCTTTCAATCCGGGGCCCTTTTCGGTCTTCCTGTGTAACTGAACTTTTTAGTGTTTTAAAGTTCCCGGTTGTTACTCCTAAGGCTGTGTTTTACACTGTTTCTGTAAGCCTTCGGTTTTTTGTTATAAACGAATCTACAGTTGTTAAATTTCCTGTCAGAGATTGTTTAGAATCATGTCTCAAACCCTAGGCCTTCGGGCTTTAAAAAATGTTCTAAATGTGCTTTTAAGATGTCTGTTACTGATGACCATCTACTTTGTGTTTATTGTTTAGGGGCAAAGCACTTGCAGGAGTCATGCAGCGTATGTCACGCTTTTTCCTCTAGGGTCCTCCAGGAGGGGAAAAAATAAATTGATTCTTAAAGGGTTGATTAACCCCTCTTTGAAGAAGCCTTGTCTACCGCCCGACTCCTGCCAAAAGAAAAGGGCTTCGCTCCACCAGTCCGTCGGATCCGACTGCCAAGAGACTAGGCAGGCCTCTCCTTCGCAAAGATTTGGAGCGAGGTCGAACGGCTGCCTCGATGCCTCCAGTATCGACTGGCTCGGAGCCGATGGCGGGGGCATCGAGAGGCGGGTCACCTTCGCCGGCTCCACTGCCCCGAGCCGAAAAGGGGTCGCCCGCCAGACATTCCTCCTCGGCGCCGAAGTCTTCCTGGGCACCGATGGAATCTGGTGTGGGCGCCGATTCTCATCGAGTCGCCGAGCCGGTCCCCTAGTCCCTTGGGACCGGGGGAGAGGTTTTCTCGAACCCGCTCTTTTTCCCTCTCGGTCTTCGAGTTTGTCGGATTCTGATATAGACAGGGAGCACCAAAGACTTTTCCAGTCCCCACTCTTCCAAAATTTGTTTCGCCCCGACCCAGTTGGCCTCGGAGCCGATGACCATGACCCACCCCATTGCTATTCCTCCTCCGACTGCTTCGCTCCGGAGCAGGTGCTTGGAGCCGGTGGAGATCTCAGGGTCGGCCCCACCCTTACTCCAACCCGGCCTTTCGGGTCCGAGTTTGACGCTGGACTTCTTCGGCTGGACCCGAGGGTGATGTTTCGGGACCTATGTTTTGGGTTCCGAGCCTCCTCTCGGTGCTTGGCTGGGACTTCCGCTACTATCATGGCCCGGAGACTGGACGCCCCAGGATTCTGGAGGTCCGGCTTTCAGAGCCATGAGGAGTGCCTTGGCCAAATCCTCTTCGCCATCTCTCCGGTTTTACCAGCACCTTCCCTGGGCGGGAGACTGGGTCTTTCGCACTTCGCCTGTCCGTAGCCTCCGGAGCCCCGACGCCTGAGGTTACCCCAGTGGGGTTCCCTCCTCCTGAGGGTTCTTCGGAGTTGTCTTCAGAGGAACCCCAAGGAACAGATCGTGCAAGACGAACCACGTGGAGTCCCCCGAGTCTATTACATGGGACACGGATCTGGATGATGGGGAGGGGTCCCCTAAGTCGTCCTCAGATGATGTCTCCTTTGCAGACATCTTAGAGATCCTCAAACAACGAGGCGGCTGGATGTCCAAACCCCTCGGACGAATCAGTGCTCCTCAAGGCCTTTGGGGCTCAGCCTCCGCCTCCTGGGTGTCTCCGCCGACGAGCTTCTGGATTTAGTTTGTCAAGGGCGTGGAACAGATACCGTGGAACCAGTCCCTTCCCCAAAAAAATTCTTATCTGCCCCCCAGAAGGAGTTCCTTATAAAGGCGTGGCTGTAGATGCCATGGTGGTGGCATCTGCTACACAACAGGACGTGGCAGAGGCTTCAACGCCCATCCATCCTCCTAATAAGGAGTCTAGGAGTATGGATAGATACGGAAGCGCACCCTGACTTCAGCAGCCTTTACCTTAAGGTCTCTGAATTATTTGGCACATTTTACCAGGCTTCAGAGAGATCTGGTCAAGGAGTTGTCAGACTCTCTCGGGTAACCTACCTGAGCAGCTAGCCCAGTCCTTAGCTCAGTTGGCTATCCTACGCCAATTGCTAACTCGTCCATGAGGCTCATTTCCTATGCGGCCGAAGGGGGTAGAGGGGCAGGCACAGGCGTCTCACGAGCAAGCCTGGCCCCGCTTGTGTCAGTTTGGAGGCCTTCAAGTTTTCTCCGACGCTCCCTTTGATGGGTCCTCATTGTTTGGACCCAAGGTGAAAGACACCCTTACCCGCTGTGAGCAAGAGGGAAAACGTTATCTGCCAGGGGTTATTCCACTCCCTTCCGCCCTACCCCAAGGCCAAAGGGGGGGGGAAAATGGGGTTCCGCAAATCTCGCAAGTTTTTCTCCCAACAGCAGGAAGTTCCCCCGTCCGGAGGCAGGGGACGGGAAATTTTTCAGGGAGACGCGCCCCAGAGGGCAGAGGGCCCGCAATTCTGGAGACCGCGAGTCCTTTCGTGGCTCTTCAGCCTCCCACACGACATGAGGGATTCCCCGGGCTGTGCTTCGAGCCAGTCGGGTGTCGTTTTGCCAAGCACCTAAAAGCCTGGGAGTCAATCACTCAGGACAGATGGGTGCTTCGGATAATTGCCGGAGGTTACACCATCCCATTCAAATACTCACCCACTCCGTCCAAGAGAATCCCGGACCCACCACCCAGTCAGAGGGAAATAGCAGCCGCAGAAGCTTCAAAGCTGCTAGAAAAAGGAGTCATCCAACCGTCCCCACAGACCAAATCGGATCAGGAAATTACTCCAGGTTCTTTTTAGTGCCAAAAAAGACAGGGGACCTGAGACCAATATTGGATCTCAACAGACTGAACCTATCCGTCACGAAATCCAAATTCCGAATGGTCACGTTGCAATCCATTCTCCCTGTTGGAGAAGGATGTTTGGATGTGCTCCATAGACCTCAAGGATGCCTATTATCACATACCGATACATCAGGCGTCCAGAAGGTATCTGCGCTTCAGCCTGGGAGCCAGTCATTACCAATTTTGTGCTCTGCCCTTTGGTCTCACCACAGCCCCAGGGTGTTCACCAAGTGTTTGGCAGTAGTGACGGCTCACCTGAGGAGTCTTGGATTCCAAGTGTTTCCCTATCTCGACGACTGGCTCCTGACTGCCACCACCAGGCATCTACTTATGGACAACCTCAAAGCCACCATCTCCCTGGGTGTTTCCCTAGGGATTACATTCAATTGGTCAAAGTCTGTCTTGCAGCCCTCTCAGCGCATAAAGTTTATAGGAGCAGAGATAGACTCAAGATTGATGCGCTTTTCTTCCTGCCGAAAGGATCCAAACTTTACAGGGCCAAGTTCAAGCTCTGATCTCGAGATCCAAAGCCCCAGCCAGGATGGTCCTACAGGTTCTAGGCTCAATGTCTGCCACGGTACTTTTAGTTCCTCTAGCAAGGTTACACATGAGGATTCTTCAGTGGCTCTTATCAACTCAATGGTCCTTTCAAGATCTTCCCCTCAATCATCACATCATGATTACGGAAATATGCAAAAGGGACCTTCGCTGGTGGCTTCAGACATCCAACTTGGATCAGGGAAAACCCTTTGTTCTCCCCCCTCCAGTGGTTACCCTGACGACAGATGCCTCCCAGATAGGGTGGGGGGGGCATTGTCTGGGCAGGCTAGTTCAGGGCTCCTGGCTTCCGGACGAAGCTCTTCTCCACATCAACGTGCTGGAGATGAGGGCTGTACTTCTGTCCCTACAGGCTTTACACAAGTTTCTTCCTCAGGGCATCATCGCCATCCACACAGACAACATGTCGGTGGTTTGGTATCTGAACAAACAAGGAGGGACCAGATCGTATCCCCTTTGCAGAGAGGCCATGAGAGTGTGGGAATGGGCTGTAGCTACCAACCGCTTCTTGGTAGCGACCCACATCCCGGGAAAGTCAAATGTATTGGCGGACAAATTAAGCAGGACAATTCTCTCCTCACGAATGGTCTCTAAACCGCACAGTAGCAGCCCAGGTTTTCAAGAGATGGGGACGCTGCACCTATTTGCGACTCCACAAAAAACCAAGTGCCAAAGGTTCTTCTCCTTGATTCCACATCAGGAAGTACCAGCCACGGATGCTCTAGCACAACCTTGGCCAACAGGGTTACTTTATGCTTTTCCTCCAATTCCACTCCTTCCCAAAGTTATTCAAAAAGCTTCTCAGCTAGGGTCTTCAATGATTCTGATTGCCCCATACTGGCCTCGTCAGATATGGTTTCCTTACCTGAAAAAACATGCAGTGGACGATCCGTGGACCTTAGACCTGATCCCGGATTGTAATCCATCAGTCGGGACATTGGCATCAGTCCCTTCAATCTCTGAAATTGACAGCTTGGCTCCTCCACTTCCAACCTTAGTTAGAAGTCACACACTAGACCCGGAAGTTGTTCACATTTTATCTTCGGCCCACAAACCCACCACTAACAAATTGTACCTCAGTAAGTGGAAGAGGTTTGCTATCTGGGCTCAACTCAAGGGCTTAGACCCTATCACTGCTCCTGTCCCAGAGGTTTTGAAATTCTTAACATCCCTATTTAATCAGGGATCTTCTGTCTCAACTATTAAAGTTCAACTAGCTGCTATCTCTAAATTCCATGAATCCAGTGATCCATCTTCGATGAGCAGCAGACTATGCAAAACATTCATTAAAGGTGCGAGTCTGTTAAGACCACCAGTTTTTCATCCTGCACCTCCGTGGATCTGATTTGGTGCCCTTAACATCTCCCCTTTGAACCGGGTGCTACATGCTAATTAAAATATCTGTCATGGAAAACGGCATTCTTAGTGGCTATTACTGCAAGAAGAGTCTCAGAGCTCCCAAACCCTGTCTATTAAACCACCGATTTGATTTTCCACAAAGCTAGAGTATCACTTAGGCCTAATCCATCCTTTGTCCCAAAGGTCTGCTCTAGTTTCTGTCTTCAACAATCTCTAGAACTACCAGTTTTCTTTCCAAAATTTCTAATGAAGCAGAATACACTCTCCATACATTGTATGTTCAAAAGCAATTACGCTTCTATTTAGACAGGTCACAGCAACTTCGTTAGTCAGGCCAGTTGTTTGTGTCCTTCTCAGATAATAAATTGGGCCAAACCATCACAAAAGCTACAATCTCAAAAAGGATCAGAGATTGCATAACTCAGGCCTATTCTTCTTCGAATAAGCAACTTGCATCATCTATCAAAGCTCATTCTACCAGAGCTATGGCTACTTCTATAGCTTTTCATTCCAAGCTCGCTATTTCGGGAAAATTTTTGCGGCTACTTGGTCCAACCCCACACTTTCATTTCCCACTACAAATTGTATGTGGCATCTACAGCACGACTTTCATTTGCTTGCACGGTACTCAGGAGTCTTTACCCGTGAGCCACCCAGGATTCAGGTGCTAGGGGCGCTGTCCCATCATTCAGAATGTAGGCAGATAGGATCACATAACATCTTTTAGTTATGTACTCACCATAACTTCAGATGTTTGGGATCCATCTCGCCCCTTCCTTTCCCCCTCCTTCCCCCGCCTTGCAGATCAGAAGAGATTGAACGGTTTTGAGCTCCACTGTTTTATCTTGTTTCATCTGACGATGTTATATAAGCAGGGTATGCATGTGTGCATGTATGGGGCAAACTAGATCTGGGGACTGATTTGGGGCATCCTGGGAAAAATAAACTCAGCCAATAAGAGACTTCCCCTTTTTTGGGATAAACGGGTCGGAGCCGAGGGATCGGCTCCGAACCCATCATTCAGAATGTAGGCGAGATGGATCCCAAACATCTGAAGTTATGGTGAGTACATAACTAAAAGTTTTAGCTTTCCCTATGCATTTCAATCATGTTTCTGCATAGAGAAAAAATAACCCTGGAAAGTTGTTTTTTTCCAAGAGTGAAAAAGCTAGGAGGCTGAAACTCTGCAGGTTTGTAGAGTATTATCCAATCTACAAAGT
>NW_025061306.1:0-5915 GCF_019279795.1 Protopterus annectens | reverse complement strand
ATTTTTGCTGGAAACTTGTAAAAAAGGAAATGTTCCTCAGGTAGACAGCAAATGTTGGAGATCTGAGGGAAAGAAGGAGTGCAGTGAGATGAGGTGGACTTTGGATTCCCTGGGGATGCACTGGAACATGCAAGGTGGGGATTGGCGTACTTGAGAGAATGATTTTTTTCTGAGCTATAGGCCACAGAATTGGAATTGCCTAGTCATGCAGTAGGTACTGTGTCTAATTATATTCTTTGCAAAAAAGAATGGCACTAGAAATTGGAAATAAGAAATCTAAACCAACTATACTAGGAGCAGTGGTATAACAAAGCAGATAAAAATGGAATTGAGATCTTTACAAAGCGGTAGAACAATTAAGTAGGAAAAATGAGAATTGTGGGAACAATACATGCAAGGGGAGGAATGAGGAGGTTTAAAAGAAGGCAGGACATAAATAGGCTATGCAAGGAAGGTTTGACTGAAAATGATTGGGCAGATTATAAGTGATGCATAAATAGTTTGCAACTTGGGGTACATCAGTATGGTTTTATTGATGTAAAAATTCTCCCAACTAGGATTGAGTAGCTGTGGTTTTGTTTTTCATTTATATAAATGTATGATTGCCAGTATTGAAGTTTAATAAATGTTCTTGTTTAAAAAAAAAATATGAACTGCCTCTTCAATCCAAACTCCAAGATGACCTAAATACACTTACAAAAGTGGAAACACTTATGAGACAATATAAAACTACTAAAATCCAAAATGAAACTGAACTAATGGTGTTTTCGGCTCCTCCTTTCTCTCATCTGGGGCACCAGTTCTGAGTACAAAACACAAAGAGGCTGGTTATTATTTTACACTTACCATAAATGTAGATGTTAAGTGGATTTCCTGTTGCAGTCATGCACATTTAGGAGTTCTGCCTGCAGGGCAGCCCTCAGGCTACAGATACCAGAGGAGTCATCTTGCGGTTTCTGCATGGGATTGCTGTCACTTCTTCCCTAGCGTTAAGGTCATCAGAGTGCTGCATGCAGCACGGCAGGCAAATCATTTTTTTTTTCTTGCCCCAGATGTCGGTGCCCCACAATACAGGAAGCAAAATTATATACAGTGCAGGTACCTCCCATCAAAAACAAATACATAGAAAAATAAATATACCAACAAAGGAGAAGGTACAGAGCCAAGAAGAGTCAGGGGGCTGGAGGGGCTGGTAACCAGGACCCCGCCAGCAATTGTAAATAACTTGAATCCTACATTTGTAGTAGAGAAGTGTATGCAACTGTACTTCATCTGGCCTGTAGAGTGTTTCACTGTTACAGTCATCTGATTAGGTTGATTCTGGCTAGGAAGTGAGGAGGAAATTAAGAGCATTGGAGGGCCGGCTGATAGCCCACTAGGAGGCGGCAGTGGCAAATCCAGCTCTGGATTTAGAAAAGGTGAGCATGTGGTAGAAATGCTTGAGGTGAAGATCATAGCACAGAGCTCAAGGTGTTAGCAGCTTTAGGTGTGCGGTGAGGGACTCCTCACAGAAATGTCATGAAGGTAGATGCATTTGGTGGAATGTGATCTTATCCCTGTGGGGTATGATTTCCATGGTGCTTGCTTAGCAGAAATAGATACGTGGGCCTCCATTTGGAAATGGTTTTGCACTTTGAAATGGCTTCCCTCTGCATAAAAACCAACTTCGCGGCTGTTCAGATTTTCTGAGAGGCTTATTCTGTCCAAATATAGAATCTAAGTTGTCTGTGCATGTCCAGAGAGTGGAGTATTACGTTCCCCCTTTGTTTTGTGGATTGAGGGGCTTTCGTGAAATAGATAATGGAGAGATGATTCAGGCTGGTTTGTGAGAGGTGTGAGAACACCCTTGAGATAATTAAATGGGACAGGATGATGGACAGTTGGGACAGAGCTCTCACTTGGGGAGGTCTTAAATTTTGGCCTCTAAGAAATTGTTATTTTATGAGGAGTGAGAAGAAGGGGTAACAGTAATATAATGTGCACAGAATGGCGAGGGCATGAGACTTGAGTGACAGGAAGGACGAATTTGCTTGTGGGCATTTCTGTTAAATATACAAGTGTAAGTGAAAGCTGGGCACCATTGCCCATCCCTGAAACCCTGGCTCAAGAGCAAATACAGCCGTTTCCACTTTTCAGCATGGGTACACTGGTGCGCTAAGCCTCCTTGCCTCCATAATGACATCCGGCACCTGCTTACTGAGGGATGCTGGAGTGATCTCAAAGGAGGCCAGCCAGGCTACAAAGTTCAAGTTTTGAAGCTGAGGGTGCAGGGTGTAGCCCACCTGGGACAGTAGGAAAGATGTCTGAGGCAGGTGCCATGGTTGTGCCCAGTGTCATACTGGCAAGAGAAGTACACCAGTGCTTAGTAGCCAGTCTAGTGCAATCCCAGTACTGTGCTTGTCTGTTTGATGCTGGTAAGAACCTTCAAAGAGGACAGGCAGAGCAGGAAGGCATAAATGGGAGGCTTTCCCAGGTAAAGGACAGAGCATCCACTTTCCAAGCTTGACTGTGGGGAGTTCTTGTGCAGAATTTTGTTCAATTGGTAGTTCTGAGGAGGGCAAGTAGGTCTACAGGAGTCCCCATTTGTTCCTCTAGAGGTTGAACATTTTGGATTTCCTAGTTTATTCGTGTGGATCATGAGATTTCTGCTTAAATTAGTCTGCCAGTGAATTTAGTTTGCCTGGCAGGAGTGTCTGTAGGTGTACTTGGTAGCTCAAGGCTGTGTTCCACAGAGCATTGGCTAGTCTGCAGAGAATACAGTGAGTTTCCTGTATATTTATGTGTACCACATAACTTTTATTGTTGTCTGTCTTTATCAATAGTGGTCCTGGAAGAATACAGTCTTTGAAGGCTGTCAGAGCATTCTGTACAGCTAACATTTTCTTTTGACTGACAAGGAAGGTGCATCTGTTTAGGGTTCATTTGCCCTGAATGCACTGCCCTGTCATGTGAGCCCCATGCATAGTCACAGTGCATCTGTTGTTAGGGTTTGGGTGGCAGGGGTGCAGGAAAGGAGTCCCTTGTTGTGTTGCCCAGTCACACTTACCAAAGGAATTCTGTTTTCATACAAGGAATTGGTAGAAATCATCATTTGCAGGTCCCTGAGAATGTTGACACGTAGGCTTTTAGATATCATTAGGTTTCCTCATATCTAGTCTTGCATATGGAATTAGTAGGAGCCGAAGGCCATCAGAGCTTGCAGTATTTTCCGCACAGATAGCTGGGGTTTGGCCAATAGTTTGAAATGAGTTGTCACAAACTTGTTTACTTGAATTGAGGAATGCCATCTGGGAAGTTGTGTTCAAGCTTGCTCCCAGGAATACAATCTGTTAGCAGGGTGAAATTTCTTAGATTGATAGTGTACCCAGGGTTAAGTTTCTTTAGAATGCTAGGTGTTGTAATAGCAAGTCCTGGCTTTTCTGTCTGGTCAGGAACAATTGTCAAGTATGGGTAAAGAGTTAAGACTATTTCTCTACACCACAAAATGGCTGGAGCTAGACACTTTGTGAACACCCTAATTAGCAGTTGATACAGAAGCCAAAGGAAGGTGCAGAGACGATATCCCTGGGGGCTTTATTGGGATGTGCAGGTAAGCTTCCTTTGCCCCAAGTCTAGAGGTTGCCAGTGAATACGCTTAGTTAGCAGGAAAAAGCTGTTGAAGAGTTATCATTTTGAATTTTGGAACCACAGAAGGTGTTAAGAGTAGAGAGGTCAAGGATAGGGGCCATGGGAGTCATCTTTTTCTGGGTACCAGAAAAGTCTTTAATAAAATCCTTGTCCCCTTTGTTCTGCTGGGACAGGTTGAATAACCCTGATACTGGAAAGAGGAGAACATGGGGCCTCCATGCATTGATTTAAGGGGAGTGGGTCACAGCCCAACCATTGGGGGTTGGTAGTGTGTGGAAGTGGAATCACATCCTCGGGAAACCTTCCAAAACCCATTTTGTCCTGGGTAATGTTCCCAGTTTTGCATGCAGAGGCGGAGAGCACCACTCCCTAATGGAGGCAGGTGTGAGCAGGAGCTTGGAAGGGGTTGAGGCTAAGTCATTGTGACATTTTCCACCGTGGGGGTGGCTTACTCCCTAGCACAGATAGGCCCCTGCTTGAATCTGTGCGTAGCCCTGAGACTATAGCCCTAGGTGGTCTCTGCTGTTTCTGGGTTTGAATGAGGAAGGCCTGAAGGGATAGGACCAGTTGCTTTGAAGGCCAATGCCACAAGATCTGAGGAGGCTGTACTTGTAGGAAATTCTAGGAGGCTGTACTTGTAGGAAATCTTTAACAGTTTGCATAGATTTAGCTTTTTCCTCCATCCTTTTGAGGACTTCTTCTTTGTTGAAAGGTCTTTGGTTTAAGGAGACATCAGTCATTTAGCTTTAATATGATCTGGCAAGTTTTGTTCCTTAAGCCAAGCATGCAGCTAAGTACAGACAGTGACAGCAGCAGCCCTGCAAGATGCTTCTAAAGCATCAAAACCACATTTGTGTTCAGCACAGTCAGGAATCAACATCATTTTTTGTTTAAGTAGTCCCATAATATGCTGTTGATGATACTTTGTACCTTGAAACTGGCAATTAAAGCTCTAATGGCCAAAGCAGCAAAAGTGTATACCTTCTTACCCCATCCGTCTAAGGATCTAGAATTCTATCAGAAGGGGATAGGATTTTTGGCAGCAGTAGCCTTAATGCCTTTTGGTCCTTGGGAAATGGGTCGTTCTAGATCATGAAGGATTCTTGCAGAGGAACTTGGCGAGGAGTCAGATTTACTCTGTACCCGTCAAGGTTTTCTGCAGGGCTGGAGGCAGTCTGGAGCTAGGCTAGATTCAAAGCATCATCTACAATGTCAGAACAGGAAGGGATAGCTAAAGGGCTGTGTTGAGGCAGGGTAAAATGCATAAGTCTCTTTTGGACTCAGGAGGGTAATCCTGGCTTTCCCAGTGGAAATGCTCCTAAGAGTATGCAAGGTTGTACTTCCAGAATATTCAGAGTCTAGCAAATAAAGTCACTGAATACGCACTCATGGATAGCTCTCAATACACATCCTCTCTACTTTTGAGAGCTGGCTCCACAAATCTCAAATAGTGAAATACTCCCATAGGTTATAATATCTTCGATCTGATAGACCTGTAAAAGGAGTGGTATGGCCATACCTCTACTCGAGACATTCTTAACCTCTGCCATACCACCCTTCCCAACTCACAAGGAGTTCCTCCCAGCTGAAATCCTCATCCTTAACACCATCTGAATCCCACAAAAACTGCAATTGCCTCTATCTACGCTTCCTCCTGGTAACAATCTGCCCATTCTTGAAAACATCTATCCTGGTTCTCCCACAACATACCGTATGGACACTTATCCTTGGTGATGTCAACATTGATTGGTCCAAACTCACAGCTGGCTTTCCCCAACTCAGTATCCACCTACGTGGCTGCACCAACTTATAACATCTCCACTGCAGCTGCATAAAAATTCCCACTTCAGCTCCATCACAGACTGGATCGCTTACCAATTCCCCCACCAATGCGACGAATCCCACCATCTTACAGATCCCTCAGTGATCATCTCCCCTACCGCCATGTAAGACACTACTCCCATATTCTAAACCCCAACTTATCAAGACTGATGGCTATCAACTTTCAGTCATCCCATTTTAACTCCCCATTCTCCACAACATAGATTGGTCCATCCTAAAAACACCTCCCCTAAATGATGCTGTAGTACTTTCACTAGCATATTCGTAGATATCTAAACTCCTTGGCTCCTTCTAGGAAGATCAGAGTAAAATCAAGTCAGCCTCCCTGTCTCTCAAAGAGACTAGGTCCTTATGAAACAAATGCTCGTCGTGCTTGGAAACCTGGACTAAAAACCCTAAAACTAAACCACCAAAAAACCCTTTCTTCAAAAATACAGGAACTGAAA
>NW_025061305.1:0-9662 GCF_019279795.1 Protopterus annectens | reverse complement strand
ACCATGAGGCTGTTCCATGTGTCTCCAGGTTTGATTTAATGAGCTATGAAGCATACGGGTTGAGACATGAAGGCTGGCGCTTAGATTAATCTCCGCTTTGATTTGTGAGCATAGGGGATAGAACCATGAGGCTGATCTATGGGTCTCAGCATTGATTTGTGAACTTTGTAGCATAGGGGATAGAACCATAAGGCTGGGCCAGGGGTCTCAGGTTTGATTTGTGATCTTTGTAGCCTAGGGTATAGAACCATGAGGCTATTTGGTGTCTCCGGATAAGGTGAGTTTGTGGCATGGGGTTGGGGCCGCGATTCTGGGAACCAGTGTGCCGGTTATATTTGTTGGACAATGAGGCTGACCCAGATGTCTCAGGTTTGATTTGTGAGCTTTGTAGCATAGGGGAAGGAACCATGTGGCTAACCCAGGTATCTCAGGTTTGATTTGTGAGTTTTGTAGCATAGTGGATAGAACCATAAAATTTAGCAGATGATTATAGTGCTTTGTAGCATAGGGG
Organism: Protopterus annectens; assembly: GCF_019279795.1. Lineage (NCBI taxonomy): Eukaryota > Metazoa > Chordata > Ceratodontiformes > Protopteridae > Protopterus > Protopterus annectens. The sequence continues at coordinate 9,151 of NW_025061305.1, read as the reverse complement.
ATTAAGATCTGAGTGTTTAGCACCTTGTAATAAAAGCCTGTTGGCCAAGATTTGTCAGGAATTAACTAGGGTCAAGATCAAAATACCATTGGTATATTCGGATCAGATGATATTGCTACTGAATGGTCATCCATTCAACTTAAAGAGATAATTCAATGAAGTTTGTTTCTTTCATTGTCCAAGTTTTTATACCAGGACAGTTGACAAAGTAAATTCCAAAAGTATGCAACTAATTGAGGAGTGTAACCAGTATCAGCAGAATAGTTTTTCCTCGTTATTATCTAAACTTAGCACTGATTTTGATAGAATTTTGATACTAGTCTTAAGGACAGGAAACTTAAAAATTTGCCGCATTATTTGTCTGACTATCAGAAGGGACAACCGATTCAAAATATGAGATGTCAGATTTCAAAATGTACCAAAATGTGAACATTAACAATTCAAAGGCGTCCACGTTCCATTTTGAAAAGGGCATTAGCAACACTATGGAATTCTACAGATTATGACACTTCCTCTGGGACTGACATGGATACACAGCATACCATAGGGTCCTAACTAGCCTAAGCGTAGTAATGAACCCTTTAGAACAGCAGGTGGGAATTGGTAGGAAACACAAAAGAGTTGCAAGTCTTCCAAAATTTGATGGAAGTATTGACAAACAGAAGTGAATAATGTTTGCATCTGCAGTACTGTATTAACATCTCAACAAATATGTATTGAATAAAGGACTATCTTTTTATCCCCGTTTTTTGTTCCTGAAGATAATTTTGTAGAGATTTATTATTTTCGCTTTGCAGGCTTATTAACCGCTAGAATTATTTTTCAGGACAAGGGGATGGTGAACAACAACACTTGGATGTGTTCAAATCATGCTTCTACATTTACACCACCCATGCATCCCACTGTGGGCCTCTTTTTACGTGATAATGTGCCGAGCAGATTTACATTTCAGAATCATCCTTTACAACTAATGCCCTAATAACATGACTGAAAATGACATATCTGGTCTAGATGAACTATTAGTTAAAAATAAGGAATTGGTTATTCTTCATGCCGATAAAAGGTGGGGGCAGTGAAATTAGTTATGGGTTAGATATTATATGATAGAACCATGCGATAATTGAAGGTACCGTTATTACAACCAAATGCCTCTGGATCACCAGTATTTATGGCGCTAAAATTAAATTGATTTTTAGATTCTGCTGTTGTTGACAATGGGATCATCACTTCTCAAACATTAAAACGAAAATTATAACCATCACTGACCTACCAGGCAATCTGTTATTTCCGCGAAGATACGCAAGATCTTTTACATCCACAGGGCGATTATTAGTGTCCGGACATAGGATCACTAACTGAGCCACTCTCTGAAATTTTGACAAAGGTATTTCACTCTTGCAGGTAGATCTGGATACAAAGATCTGACTCAATTTTAAGCATAGCTAATGACATGCAATTAAGAAAAGCATTGAGTGGCTATGCGGTGGATCAAAGTTTGTATACTTTTAACATCCCCATTTCAATTCGAGAGATGTGATGCCATTGAGTGGTAGCTTTATAAAAGCGAACTTGTAACCTGGCTTTTACAATGCTTATAAGTCTTACTGAGCATGTAGTAACCAAAAAGCACGTCTTTTCTATGATCAGGAATGTTACCTACAGATTAAGGGTACAGCTATGGGGCTTAGCACGCTATATATGCTGATCTCTTCATAGCATCAGGAAGAAATCATGATTTATGATGATATGCACAACTTGTTCTGCCACAAAGAGATTGATATTTGAAGCAGATACTTGGATGATTGCTGGATGAGTATGGAGGTGGGACGGTGGATATTTGCACAAATTTTGGAGTATTTAAATGACAATAAATGGGGAATTCAGTTTACCATCACTTATGACCAACAATCCATTACTTTTGCTTGGATGTTTTGGTTACTAAAATGAGGATGATACCCTCAAAACTGGAAGTATATGGAAATTTCCCAATATAACTCCTTACTCCGTGCCTCCAGCTTTCATCCTAAGCATAGCCAGAACATTCAAAATCACAATTTCTTAGGAATAAGGAAGCAACTGTTCTGCTGAAAGATGCGCTTTAAACATACATGCTCAAGTTTATACAAAGATTTATATAGACGAAGGTTATAGCTCAGGATAATGTTACTATATTATTTATAATCATGCCGCAACCGGTCTGAACGAAAGGTATTAACATATAAACATAAATCCATGCATCATCTAATTACTTTAGTTTTACTACTACCTTTGGCAGGAATACTAATGGATTCATTAATATTGTCAAGAACGACAATTGGAATGCTCTATACAAAAGCAGATGGTGAATTCATTCAACCATTGAATTCCTAATACTTGTTCTTTTCCTTTTAAAGGAAAAAACCACAACAGGAATATTTCGAAATCATTATAAACATCATTCTGGAGTCAAAAGATTTACTGACAATTATTTCAAACTACTATTTTGGGGTGATAAATTGATTGGATTTGTTTTCCTTGTGGGCATTAATAATCCAATTAATAAGAAATACATTTTGCAGAGTCAAATTTTAGCAATTTGAAATAGTAAGTAGTACAGGCCTGTTATTTTGACATTCGTTTTTGCTAATGTTCTTAACACAGATTAGAAGCGATATATATCATAGTGGCTTATTGTAGTTACATCATGCATTCTATATTGAGATTCGAACTTCAAGACCATTTAGATAGTAGTATCTGTCTGAACATCTTAGTGATATTAAATGTAAAAGAACCTCGAATGCCCTATATAAACACACACTTACACATACTACAGCAAAATTTCATTTTATTGTCATTGACAAACTTATAGGTGATTGAAGCCAAAAATCTGGTTGGCATAAGAAACTTGATGCTCGGGAGAAAAAATGGATTACCAAACTGGGAGCTTTGTTTAATCCAGGACTTATGAATAACAGTTTTGATTGAATTCTTAGTATGATGTATTTAGCATTTATTAATATTAATGAGTTGACTAATTAATATGTGAATGTTATCCAATGATATTTCTTTATCCATTATATAAGACCACACAATATCATATGTTTTTTGTATTTCACTGAAGAAGGCCAGGATAATTTGTTGGCCGAAACCGGTCTGTCATTTTTTTGATATGATATGTGGCTTTAGCTGGTTTTGTTAAACTACTTTTTATTGCATGGTTCACCTGTTGCTGGCTCTTATTTTTTGGAATTTATTCTAATTTTCTTGCCGTGCAACTTCCTACGTGCAGGGGAATTTGTTTGTGAAGCATAGGGGATTGAACCATGAAGCTGACCCAGGTGTCTCAGGTTTGATTAGTGAGCTTTGTAGCATAGGCGAGACAACCATGAGGCAGACCCAGGGTTCTCAGGTTTGATTTGTGAGCTTTGTAACATAGGGGATAGAACCATGAGCCTGACCCACGTGTCTCAGGTTAGATTAGTGAGCTTTGTAGCATAGGGCATAGAACCAGGAGGCTGACCGAGGTGTCTCAGGTTTGTTTGGGGAGTTTTGTAGTTTAGGGTTAGAACCTGAGGCTGACCAGGTTTCTAAGGTTTGATTAGTGAGCTTAGTAGCGTAGTTCATAGGTTCATAGGTTCATACTAGGCTATCTGCCCTGGGGCAGTTATAAGCCCAGCCCGATTCTGTATGGCTTACGCCACCCCTTGATTTGAGTTTACTGTGCCCTTTTTAAGGTTTAGTTTACTTTGCCTCTGTCTAATAGTGACACGGGAGTAATCCCTGGGACAAACCTACAATCCCCCATCCACTTATCGATATTCTTCTTGAAGAGATTCAGTGAGGTGCTCTGCCTCACATGAACTGGAATTCTATTCCAGAGCGAAGGGAACCTCTGGGTTATGAACCTGTCCCTCCAGCAAGTTCTATTTTATTTCTGTGCTGAGGTTCAAGTCCCTCCCGGTGTTATTGGCTCTAAAGTTTAGATTTACTGAGTGGAACATGTCCATTAATTCTGGATTTGACATAGCTTTGTCAGGCATAGATCGCCACCTACGAAGTAGGTGGTATGCAACTGTAGTAGAGCTGGAGTTTTTTTAACCGGGCAGCATATGGCATCCTGTTGAGACCCTTGAGTCCTCTTGGTGAGGATACTTTTTGGGGTCTTTCTAATTGCTGCAGAGTGTCGGGTAAGTACATCCCAAAGGTGCATTGTATTCTATGATGGGCCTGATGAGGGATGAATAAAGGGCATGATTACCTCTCTTGGTCAGATCCTAAGTCGTGAAACCCTTACGTGATGAGATGGGCTATGTAGAAGGTCTTTCTAACCACTTTGGCAATGTGGTTTTCAAAGGAGAAGTGCTATCAACTTGGGTCCCAGAACCATAAAGTAACTTTCTCTGTGTACTTAATGGGTTTCCATCTATGTGGTAATTTGTGGGCTACGATGTTTTGTCAAAGGGTATGACTATACATTTTTTTGACATTTAGCTTTAAACCATGGCGCTGGCACCAGTTATCTGTCTCTGTGAGACCTTTTGAAGGATGTTTGTGTGTCAGCTGGAGAGTTGATTATGAAACCCAGTTTGCAGTCATCTGCGAACTTGGTGAATACGCAGATAGTCCTCCGTTTGCCTGTACCTCGGAGAAGAGTATATACCGAACAAAAGGTGGTCCCAGGACAGAACCCTGTGGGGCGCCACTTGTGACGGTTTTGAAGTCTGACATGGTTCCAGCAACTCTCACTCTGTGGGTTCTGTCTTTGAGCCGTTTTTTGACCCATCTTGTGACATGGGGTTTTATATTTAAGCTGGATAAAGCTTATCTATGATGCCAGTGGGGAGTATTGTGTCAAAATGCCTTTGCAAGGTCAGATAGGCTGTTATTGGACTACCTTCCCTTCATCTATGTCTTTATTGATGACTGTTTCAAAGAAGTCAACTAGGTTCAAAAGGCAGGATCTGCCCTTATTGCCAGAAAACCCGAACTGGGTAGGATCTAGTGTCTGTAGGTCCCCAATAATGTCTTTGTTTATGAGTTCCATGATGATCCTCTCCATAGCCTTGTAGACTAGCTGAGTCAGGCTTATGGGAACCAATAATAGTTTCAAATGTCCGTAGAGAGCTCCCACTTTTTGTGGAGTGGGACCACTATTGCTATCACCGCCATTCTGTGGGCACATGCTCCTGTAGTGAGGCTGAGATTATATAGCTGTTTTATTTGAGGGATTAGTTCCTCTTGTAGTTCATGTAGGGCATAACCTGGGGCGCCATCTGTGGTCCCATGGAAGCAGCTTTGGAGAGGCAGCCTTCACCTGAGCATCTGAGATGTTTGGGAGGCAGCCCTCTGCGGGATAGATCACTTGCTCTTTTGGGGGGGAGGGGTGGAAGTTTATGAACCTGTCTGCCAGGATATTGAAAGCGATGTCTGTAGGTTCAGTGTATTTTTTATGGATCGTTTAGAATCAACTCAGAACAAGTCTGGGAGTTGCATCCCAGGTTTCTAACATAACTGAAAAAAAGCCTTATGATTGTCTTTGGTGTCCTGTGCAATTTTTCTCTGAAGCTGGCCTTGGAGGATTTTATGAGGATGCGTAATTTTTTGCTAGTACTGATCAGAAGATGCCTTCCTTATTAGGGATTTTTGCTCTATCTATTATGTAGTAGCTTCCTCCTTCCTGTTGTACAGTTTATTTATAGCGAGGGTCCACCAGACTGGGCGCCTGCCTTTGGATAGATTGGGTCTTGGTTTTGTTTGGGATAGCATGATCCATGCATTCCTGGAGATGTCCAATAGAAATGCATTTATATATAGGATTCTGCAGTTTGGGCGTGGTTTTCCACACTGGCCCCTGGGGCCTTGAAGGATTCCACTTGGTTTTGAGAAGTGAGAAGTTTGGTTTGAAGTTTTTCACTGTGGTTTTCTGAGCTGGGGAACAGGGTCGGGATGTGGACATCCAGTGAAATTGGTTATGGTCCAGATCTTACCAGGCAGGGGACCTATACTTCTGGTGTGGGCATAGGAGTCCCCATGTTGGTAATGATCAGGAGTCTAGTATGTTGTCCCCTCTTGTGGGGTGGTGACTAGTTTTCCCCACTTAGCAGCATTTGAGTTTATAATTTCCAGGAATCTCTTTGGGCTAAGGTGCCAGGGGCTTGAGTAGTGCTCCCAGTCAATGTTTTGGAGTAGTTAAGAAGTCACTTAATATAATGGTGTGGAGTCGGAGAGATCTTCATGTTCTCCAATGTTTTCAGGAAAGCTGAGGTGGGATTCCCTGACTTTGAGAGGGGAGTGAGATCTGTAGGATGCTATACACTGAAAAGCAGTCTTGCCACTGTTAGTTGCACATAAGGATGGAGTCTCCGATGCACCCGTTACAATGCCACTAACCTGGAGGTGTGGATATCCTTGATAAATATGGAAACTCCCCTCCTCACTGTGGATTTCAGGTCCGGGTTTTGGGGCGCAAAGGCATGATATGAGAGTAAAACCTGGTAGTGCTGGGGTTGCTCTCTGGGCCCTTGAACCAGGTTTCTGTCACTGCACAGATACTCGATGTTCTCCATACTGAGGAGAGCTTCCAGTGCGTGCATCTTGAGAGGTTAAAGAACTTCTGGCATTTAGCAGCATGACCCACCCTTAGTTTCTTGTTCCTTGCTTGCTGTAATCTATGGGGGTGGGTTTGACTTTTGAGCCTTGCCTAAAGGCACTATGGGGGTGGCAAGTGTAAGAGCCTTTGCCAATATGCTAGAAAGCCCAGTGGTGACAGGTGCAAAGCCATCCCTATTGACTCTTGTAAAACTGTCGAGCATGTCATCCAGGCTGACGAATTGCACTGGATCACCCCAGATGTACCAACACCAACATTTTAGCCAATTGTTAAAAATCGATCATTTTTCTTTGTACTGTGTCATCATTCTAGGTGAGAGATAAGATGCTGCTCAAAGGTCAGGGTTAGCATACCAGCCTGGGCTACATATGATCAGAGAGCTCCTCATGTCTCTTTTCATGTAGTCAGGGAGGAATACGTCTCAGGTCATTCACACCAGCATGCCTGACTGAGTCATATGGCTGTATTTGCTTTGGAGTGACCTGAGTGCTTGCGTTATGTGGCGGATCTAGCACCCGACAGGCAGCTCACGTGACCTTCTCTTTTATTCCAGCCATGGTGAGGCGGGACATCAGTTGTGTCTGAACAATAGGAGTCACCTATTACAAAGAGTATCAAGGTGTGTTATTCAGCCTTAAGGGCTGTGGTTGCTTAGCACACTGACTTTTGTGGGTTATGTGTTGTGCGTGTTTTGTTTGAGGTAGCGTTTGGCTTGGATGTCTGCTTTGGAGGTCTCTCTTGCTTAGGTATAGATTTTTATTTAGAGCCTCGAGTGAATATGTTTCTGTGTATTTATGTTAATTTGGATTACAACAAGTGTGGTGGGACTATGTGATCACTGGAATTGTGTTGTGTGAGAGTTACCTTCTCACCTCCTGACTGGTTACACCAGTTTTGAGATGAAGGAAGAGCTCAGCCTCAGTTTGGCTAAATAGTTGCATCTCTTACATATATTTGAACCTGTTTGGAGGAGAGGAAGGGTTGTCCATGTACATGAGACAGTTGTAACATTGCCTCAAAAATTTCCCAGATTCACCAGCTGGACTGGAGAGAAAGAGCCATTGACTGACCTTTAGAGCATGCTAGAGTAATATGAGGAAACTGAATTTAAAGGCCGGACCAATAGAGGACTGGAGGTAAGTTGCTAGAGGTATAAGGTAAGTAGTGCTTATGGTTTAATATTGCTAACTTGTAGGATTACTTAATGCTGGACCAGTGAAGGGCTTAGAATGAGAATATGGTGTTTAGAAATTGAGGAGATAGAAGCAGTTCTAAGGGAAAAAGTGATTGAGCAGGCTTTGTGGAGCCAGGAAAAGTTTAAACCCAATTAGGCAAGCGCTGCCGCATGTAATGTTGTATGCTCAAAAATGTCGCTTGAAACCCGCGGCGCAAATGAGGGTTTTAAAGAGAGGAAGATGAAGAGGTTTTGGAGATTGACCCAAAATGGCCAATAAAACTTCACAGTTTCGAAGTCCAGTAACCACTCCCACAGAGGGCATGCAAGGCTTTCTTTCAATGTTTTTCACTGCCACTGATCAACAGAGAGACTTCCCTTTAGCCCAAGCAAAAAATGGCCTCACAGAAACTTGCAAAACAGTTCAAGAACAGCAAGCCTGTAACATGAACTTTTAAATCTCAGAAAGAAGTGGGGAAAAAAGCAAAGATTTTTTGTTTTTTGTTTTTCAAGAGATAGCAGAGGTTCTAAGTATCAGTAAGTTATAATTATTATTTACAAGAATTGCTGGAGCCAAAGACAGATGAATACAAGTTTGAGAAAAAAACGATTTTAAAAATAAGTGCAAACAGGAAATTCAGTAAACAGCTCTAGGTTGTGCTCTAAATACAGTTACTAATGCAGAAGAACCATGGGGCTGACCCAAGTGATTGATAGTCAGCTTTGTAGCAAAAGGGATAGAACCATGAGGGTGACCCAGGTGTCTCAGGATTGATTTGTGAGCTTTGTAGCATAAGGGATAAAACCGCGGAAACGACCCCAATTGTCCTGGGGTTTGGAGTTGGTGAGCTTTGTAGCATAGGTGATAGAACCATGAGGCTGACCCAGGTGTCTCAGGTTTGATTAGTGAGCTTTGTAGCATAGGCGAGAAAACCATGAGGATGACCCATGTGATTGATAGTCAGCTTTGTAGCATAGCGTACAGAACCATAAGACTGACCCATGTAATTTATAATCAGATTTGTAGCATAATAAAACCATGAGGGTGACCCAGGTGTCTCAGGTTTGATTTGTGAGCTTTGTAGCATAAGGGATAAAACCATGAGGCTGACCCAGGTGTCTCAGGTTTGATTAGTAAAATTTGTAGCATAGGTGATAGAACCATGAGGCTGACCCAGGTGTCTCAGGTTTGATTAGTGAGCTTTGTAGCATAGGCGAGAAAGCCATGAATATGACCCATGTGATTGATAGTCAGCTTTGTAGCATAGTGTACAGAACCATAAGACTGACCCATGTGATTTATAATCAGCTTTGTAGCATAGGGGATAAAACCATGTAGAGGGGCTGTTAAGGTGTCTCAGGTTTGACAGGCTTTGTGGCGGAGGATA
>NW_025061304.1:5000-11325 GCF_019279795.1 Protopterus annectens | reverse complement strand
TGAAAATTTTTCCCTTGGGCCCTAAAGGGGAAAGGGTTTAAACCCCTTTGGCCAAACCCCAAAAGGAAACCCCTTTTTGGGGTTTGTTTTTCGGGGTTTTTAAAAAATAAATTCCACCAATTTAACCGCCCCCCTTTGCCCATTTTGCCTGACAAAAAATTTCCCCCTTGGGGGCCGTGCTAAATTTTTATAAACAAATTTTTCCGCTTAAAAAGGGTTAATGCCCCAAAAGGGGCCCAAACCGTTGAAAGAAATTTGTTCAAAAAGCCAGTATTTCGCGGCAAACGAACCCCCCTTTTTTTTAAAAACGTGGGGGGCTATTCATTTTCAAACAATTAACGGGCCCCCCTTTTAAAATTCGCAGTTTCCGGCCCCCCCAAACAGTGTAAAATTTTTTTGGCCCAGTGTTTTAACCCTTTTTTCCCCTTTTTCTTATTGTCCTTAAAATTTTGAAAGCCCGTTTTTCCGAGCCCCCCTTGATATTCACACGTTAAAAAACAACATAAACAAAATTGGGAACCCCCTTTTTTAGGGGAAATTTTACTTTTTTTAAAAGGTTTTGGGCCCCCGGGGAAAACCCCTTTTTTTTTTAAATTCCCCAAATAAATTTTCCCCTTTTTTTTTTTGGGATTAAAAAATTTAAGCTTTAAAAATTTAATTTTCGCAATTTGGCCCCGAAAACAAAGGGGTTTTTTTCTTTTGGGCCCCTTTAGCCTTCGGAAAAAAAATTTTTTTTTATCCCTTTTCGAACCAAAGGGCCCCCATATTTTTCTTAGTCCAAAGTTAGGGTCGAACATATTTTTAGTCATTGGGGCCCCCGGGGGAAAACCCCCTTTATTTCCCTTTTCAACCCGGGGAATTCCGGGATGCCCCCGGGGGAAGGAAAACCCGAAAAATTGGCCGCAGTCCCCTTTTTTTTTTTTTTAGCATGCAACCCTTGATTTCCCCCCCTTTTCCACGTTTAAACCCCCTTTTTTGGGTTTAAAGGCCCCCCGGGGCGGGCCCCTGGTGGGTCCGGGGTGAAAAAAATTGGGAAAATTGAAAATTTTTGGGGCTACCAGTTTTTAAAAAAGGGGTTTTTTTTCCCCGGGGGGGCCCAAAGCCCATGATACGATTGGCATCTAGCAACCTTTTAAAAAGATGGAAAAAATTTGAAAAAAAGGTTTTAAACAGAAATCCCTTTGGGGACCGCATGAAAAAAAAGGAAGAAGAACCGATTATAAATTGCACCTAAAAAAATAGTCCCAATGAAAAATACGAGGGAACCAAATTTTATTATTGCCCGGGGGATAATCCGCCCTCGATATGTTTGGAATTTTGGCCAGGGGCAAACCCTCTAGATTGTAGCACGTCCACTGAAGTTTCTGCAGCATGCCACAAAACAGGAACATTATTCGTAGGTTTCATGCGTCACTTCGATAACGCGGTTACTCCACGTTTGAATGCGCACCATATTGAGTCACCGTATGTCAATATTTTTCTAGTTTGCATCGCTGTCTTCACGTTGGCCTAGCATGATCTTTACTTCAAACAGTTGAGCTCAAAAGTGTTGCAAACGATTCCATGAGTTGCCGCTTCAGGTACGCAGCCAAATATCTATCATAAATTTTTAGTCAATGACAAGAGCGTGTCAACAGAATTGCAGCAAAAGTTCTTTTCACGTGTTAGAGCATCCGCAACCATTTGATATTACGCACCACCTTGTGGTCGCGATTATTGCGCTGGAGAAACCACCAGTCTGGCGGTAGTGGTTCCTCAATCTCCGTGGGCCGCGACCTGCCGCGGGTCGCGAGAGCCGCTCGGTTACTGGTGGTCGCGGATGCTCCCCACAAAAGTTGGGGAAAAATTGACAAGCTATTCTGGTGGGCTATTTTTGTCCAGCTACCGCTTGGATCGCACGTAATTTTGTGCGGTTGTTTGTTGTGCGGCATAAGGACACACGCACAGTTGTGCTAGTGTGCATACGTCATTAGAAGCTTGCTTTCCATACTAGCAATCACTGTTGAACAACGATGGAAAAATATTTGGAAATTAAAACGGCTTTCTGAAAGTGCATGCCGTTAACAGTCACTGTGCGTGCAAGATCCAGCCAAGGAAATGGAAAGGTTGAAGAAGACACAGTATGGGCGTTGCCCTGGAAACCTTCTGCACCTAAGAAAAACGTTAGATCCTATGAAAATATGACGCAGGGTATACCTGAAATTTGGATTCATTGCAACTGGATCGGATGAGCATCAACAGCCACAATGCGTTATATGTTCGAAGTTTTGGCCAGTGCTAGTATGAAGCCGCCCTCCAAATTAATCAGGCATCAGAACACCAAACACTTAGAAACTAAAGGTAAACCCATTGAATTTCTTCAGCGAAACGCTGGCATGAATTGCAGAAACAGAAGAGTCGACGAGTAAAATGCAACCATTAATAATGTAGTGTCATACAGTGTCTTTATGAAGTGGCATTACGCGCACTGGTAAAGGCCAAAAGTCAAGACACTATTGCTGAAGAATTAATTCTTCCGCCTGCTCTTCGATATGCGTAGCCATTTTAGAGAAATGGCCAAACAGTTGCACTATTCCGCTGTCTAATGACACTATTAGCAGACGCATTGCAGACATGTCAGCTGATGTCAATGAGCAACCTGTTAAAATGTTGAAACTAGTAAAATTCTCGCAACACAGTTGGACGAATCAACAGATGTTGCCAACTGTGCAATGCTCATGGTTTATGTTTGTTTGTAAATGTATTAGCTGAAGCATGTGTTGATGAGCAGTTCATGTTTTGCAATGAACTATCAACCTCGAATCTACATCCTAAGAAATTTTTAAAGTACTGGACAAGTTCATTACAGAAAATGGTTTGAATTGGGATAACTGCATTGGAATTACAAATAGATGAGTGAATGGCATATGACAGTGGGAAGAAATCAGTGTTTGGTTCAACGAAAGTAAAAACACATGGCTCCAAAAAGCTGTGTCGTATCACTGTTTTATATGCACCGAGAGGCTTTTGGCAGCCAAGGAATTGAGTGAAGACCTGCACAACGTTTGCCAGTGGAGTGAAAATGGTGAATTTTCATCAAAGCTAGTGCTTTGAATACACGCCTGTTTGAAGTACTGTGTTCAGAAATGGGGGTCAGAACATGTTCACCACCTGTTCCTTCACATAGAGGTGCTGGTTATCAAGAGGAAGAATTTTCAGAGATTGTATGAATTACGCGAAGTGAAGTGTTTCAGTTTCTGTCCAGCAAGAACTCTCCACTGGCTGCTCATTTGGTTGAAACAGAATGGCTGGTAAAGTTGGCTTATCTTGCTGACGATTGGCTAATTTAAGACCAACAACTTGAATCTGGCATTGCAAGGACGTAAGCAATGATATCTTTAGACACGCTTGACAAATTAATGCTTTTTATACAGAAGTTGAGCATCAAGATCTGCGCATTCGTGTTGCACAGGACGATGGATGCATTTCTTGTTCTTGTCAGAGCATTTAATGAATGTTGAGCATGAAATGTGATGTGATACAGGTGGCAGCACACATGCCAAACTGTCATCGTCGGTCATTTGGACTTTATTGCTAAAAAATTCCTGCAATATTTTCCAGCACAGCTAATAGAGAACTTCAAATGGGTTAGAACCATTTGAAACAGATGTGACCTCACTGTCATTAAGCAGCAGAAATGGAGTCACAGCTAATAGAACTGTCTTGTGACACCACTCTGAAGGCTAAATTTGGACAAATTGAAATTGTCAGACTTTGGCTACACATAACCAGGGCAAATCGAATATCCATTTATTTCACAGGAAGCGATGTCGCTCCTATTGCTCCTTTTGGGTAAACAACATATTTGTGTGAAACAGGGTTCTCGGTGATGACTGCCATGAAGACTAAGTACAGGAATAAGCTCCGTGTTTCCGATGATTTGAGACTGTGTCTGATGCCAACCATTAGCCCCCGAATCAGTTTATTCGTCAGCAGAATGCAGTCCCAACCATCACACTAGGCGCGAACAGTGCAACTGTTTTTCAGGTATGTAGATTGTAGAATGTAGAATAGATATAAAAAAGTCAGTATGCTAAGCTGGCATGCCTCGCCTGCTGCCCAGTGGGACTTTGCTGGGACAAAGGTGGGTCGCCATTGGAAAAGGTTGAGAACCACTAGTCTATGGCACTCTGTGACTGTTGTAAAGCCATTTTTAGGTCATCAATAGCAAAGATTTGTTCTTATCTAGTTTAGAGCCTGAGGTTTTCTTGTCTTCTTTAGAGAATATTTATATCTCTTGCTAGCAGTGTCTTTCTCAGAGGACAAAAATGATGAAAATGTCATTTTTGTAGTGGGTATCCAAGTGAACCAAGCCATTTGTGTGGTCTGCCAAACATTTATGAATTCCATCCCTTGCAAACAAGGCTTCAGTTTCAGCTGTGCCATACTTCCTTTGCATTTCATGGATCTCTTTCATTATTGCTATAACTTGGTCTCACTTTTCTCCACATATTAGCCATTTTATTAGGCTCACACTTTATTTTACACAATTGTGCTTATTCTGTTAGCTGTCTTAAAAGTGTATTTGTAATTTCATTCATACTGCACACATTACCAAATTTAGCTAATGCAAAATCTACTGCTCTTAAAAGCATACTCTTGTGATTGCTTCTTATACAAACACGACTGTATTTTATTAATAAATTAAGCAACTTGTCAGATTCACAGACCTTGGCTTGATCATTTAGCCTGGTAATGTAAGCACCTATAGGTTCTATAGCACCCTGTGCACTTATGAAGAATGAATAATAAAGAAGTAGCAAATCTCTTCTCAGTTCAGAGAAACTGATTAATTTCTGTTTTATTATTGTTAGTCTTTCTCCTCTTTTGGAAGGTAAAGCTATTAAATACTTTCAGGGCTTCTCCCACAGCACCTTGCACAAATATGATACATTGTATCTTTTTAGGCTTCTCTTACCCCATACCCTGCATCATAATCTGTTAAATTGGCTTTCAGTATGAGATTTGCTGGTGGTAAACAGGCAGGTGCATAGCTGAGGAATTCATGATGCTAGAGCTAAGTACAAATGAAAAGAAGGAAAGGTGGGAAGTAAGAAGTAGAATAGAAGGAGGAAGTTGCTTGGAATTTCTTGGGCAACAAAAACTTCTCATTTTCAAAGATACATTGACTTGGGCTTGAGGAATGTGGAGCTGAATCTCACTATCTCAACTGTGGTGTTAACAACAGCTATTTGAAATGCAGACGGCAATGAGACAGACTGACTGCATCCAGTTAGGGATGGATGCTCCTGCACTGGGAGTGTGTCAAAAAATTCAAACATTTAATTTTATGGACAAAACTAAAGAAATTGAGATTTGTGGTAAAGAATGGTTGGTTACCATTGATGTGCAATCTTTATATACTGTGATAACCCATGACATAGGTGTAGAGTGGCTGGCACATCTGCTATTTATACACAAAGAACACACAGTAGGACAGGTTACATTTATAGTAGAGAGTATTGAACAATTTCTGAATAATAATTGTTTTTCTTTTCTAATTCAGTTTTACAGGAAGTTGCAGTGGGTGCTAAAATGGCACAGTTTTGCAAATTTGGTTATGACTTACTGGGAGATGTTTATTTTACAGGATGTTTCTGCTTATAACAATCTTAGAGTTTATCATCCTTTGATTGATTTTTTTTCATATAGGATGGTGATAATGTTAGCTTACTTTTTTATTGATAAGATCAACATCACATATTTTTCTAAAGTGCATCTGTCATAAAAGTTGTAGCAATTTAAATACCATTATTTATTATAAAAACACTGCTAGCAATGTTGTTTTACATAACAACAGTATGCATTCAATTTATTTAATAACATAACTAAAGGACAGATAGTTAGAATTAAACATCTTACCATGGATGCAATGAAATTGGATAAATTGATAAATTTTGTATTAAGAAAGTATCTGAAAAACACCACAAAGGGTGACTCATGATGGTGATGATGATGATGATGATGATAATAATAATAATAATGTTGAGGGTAATACAAATTAAAAAGAAATTGGTCCATTTCAATGTCCCTGATCTTTTCAGTTAATAGTCCTGTTAAAGATATTATGAAAAAATAATTGCCATATTTTAGGCATATTTTATTGGGAAATAAGGAAGTATTTCATTTGGTTGGTAAAAAAACAGTGTTTATTAACAAAAGAAGAAGAAATATAAAAAAAATCTTTTGGAAAAACAACCCAGAGAACTTGAGGTTAACAATAAATGTAAAAAAATAGGAACTTTTAAACATTTTAATTGTTCCATGTGTGTGTACATATGTAAGT
>NW_025061302.1:0-9707 GCF_019279795.1 Protopterus annectens | reverse complement strand
TTTAAAAAAACTTTTTCTAGCTAGTTTCACTGTGTGTGAGTTATTAACTGAAATTTTCTACATTTGTTAAGTACCTGTTTGGGTTCATTTTTTCTGTTTTTTTGTTTTGTTTGTTTATAGCACTTTTATTGTCTGCTGCATACTTTTTAGTTAGTTTCACTGTGTGTGATTTATTAACTGGAAATTTTCTACATTTGTTAAGCACCTGTTTGGGTTTATTTGTTCTGATTTTTTTATATTTATGCCACTTTTATTGCCTGCTGCATACTTTTTTAGCTAGTTTCACTGTGTGTGAGGTATTAACTGGTCATTTTCTACATTTGTTAAGAACCTGTTTGGGTTTGTTTGTTCTGGTTTTTGTTTTGTTTATTTAAAACACTTTTTTGTCTGCTGCATACTTTTCTAGCTAGTTTCACTGTGTGTGATGTATTAACTGGAATGTTTCTACATTTGTTAAGTACCTGTTTGGGTTTGTTTGTTCTGGTTTTTGTTTTGTTTATTTAAAACACTTTTTTGTCTGCTGCATACTTTTCTAGCTAGTTTCACTGTGTGTGATGTATTAACTGGAACTTTTGTACATTTGTTAAGCACCTGTTTGGATTTGTTTGTTTTGATTTTTTTTTTTTATTTAAAGCACTTTTATTGTCTGCTGCATACTTTCCTAGCTAGTTTCTCTGTGTGTGAGGTATTAACTGTAATTTTTTTACATTTGTTAAGCACCTGTTTGGGTTTGTTTGTTCTGATTTTTGTTTTGTTTGTTTATAGCACTTTTATTGTCTGCTGCATACTTTTCTGTTTAGTTTCACTGTGTGTGAGGTATTAAGTGGAATGTTTCTACATTTGTTAAGTACCTGTTTGGGTTTGTTTGTTCTGGTTTTTGTTTTGTTTATTTACAGCACTTTTATTGTCTGCTGCATACCTTTCTAGTTAGTTTCAATGTGTGTGAGGTATTAACTGGAAATTTTCTAAATTTGTTAAGCACCTGTTTAGGTTTCTTTGTTCTGATTTTTGTTTTGTTTATTTAAAACACTTTTTTGTCTGCTGTATACTTTTCTAGCTAGTTTCACTGTGCGTGAGGTATTAACTGGAAATTATCTACATTTTTTAAGTACATGTTTGGGTTTGTATATTGCGATTTTTTTATAGCACATATATTGTCTGCTGCATACTTTTCTCATTAGTTTCACTGTGTGTGAGGTATTAACTGGAAATTTTCTACATTTTTTTAAGTACCTGTTTGGGTTTGTTTGTTCTGATTTTTGTTTTGTTTATTTATATCACTTTTATTATCTGCTGCATACTTTTCTAGCTAGTTTCACTGTGTGTAACATATTAACTGGAAATCTTCTACATTTGTTAAGCACCTGTTTGGGATTGTTTGTTCCAGTTTTTGTTTTATTTATAGCACTTTTATTGTCTGCTGTATACTTTTTTCAGCTTGTTTCACTGTGAGTGAGGTATTAACTGGAAATGTTCTATATTTGTTAAGCATCTGTTTGGGTTTTTTTTCTGATTTTTGTTTTGTTTATTTACAGCACTTGTATTCTCTGTTCCATATGTTTCTAGCCAGTTTTACTGTGTGTCTGGTATTAACTGGAACTTTTCTACATTTGATAAGCACCTTTTTGTGTTTTTTTTGTTCTGTTTTTTTGTTTTGTTTATTTATAGCACTTTTATTGTCTGCTGCATAATTTTCTAGCTAGTTTCACTGTGTGTGAGGTATTAACTGGAACTTTTCTACACTTGTTATGCACCTGATTTTAGATTTGTTTGTTTTGATTTTTTTTTTTTTTATTTTTAGCATTATTTGTTGTCTGCTGCATACCTTTCTAGCTAGTTTCACTGTGTGTGAGTTATTAACTGTAAATTTTCTACATTTGTTAAGTACCTGTTTGGGTTCATTTTTTTCTGGTTTTTGTTTTGTTTATTTATAGCACTTTTATTATCTACAACATACCTTTTTAGTTAGTTTCACTGTGTGTGATTTATTAACTGGAAATTTTCTACATTTGTTAAGTAAATGCTTGGGTTTATTTGTTCTGATTTTTGTTTTGTTTATTTATAGCGCTTTAATTGTCTGCTGCGTACTTTTCTAGTTAGTTTCAGTGTTTGTGAGGTATTAAGTGGAATTTTTCTACATTTGTTAAGCACCTGTTTAGGTTTCTTTGTTCTGATTTTTTTCTTTGTTTACTTATAGCACTTTTGTCTTCTGCTGCATACTTTTCTAGCTAGTTTCACTGTGTGTGATGTAATAACTGGAAATCTTCTACATTTGTTAAGCACCTTTTTTCGGTTTCTTTGTTCTGATCTTTGCTTTGTTTATTCATAGCGCATACTTTTCTAGCTAGTTTCACTGTATGAGAGGTATTTACTGTAAATGTTCTACATTTGTAAATCACCTGTTTGGGTTCATTTTTTTCTGTTTTTTGTTTTGTTTATTTCTAGCACTTTTATTGTCTGCAGCATACATCCTTAGTTAGTTTCACTGTGTGTGAGGTATTAACTGGAAATTTTCTACATTTGTTAATTAACTGTTTGGGTTTATTTTTTTTGATTTTTGTTTTGTTTATTTATAGCACTTTTATTGTCTGCTGCATACTTTTCTAGTTAGTTTCAGTGTGTGTGAGGTATTAACTGGAATTTTTCTACATTTGTTAAGCACCTGTTTAGGTTTCTTTGTTCTGATTTTTGCTTTGTTTATTTATAGCACTTTTATTTTCTGCTGCATACTTTTCTAGCTAGTTTCACTGTATGTGAGGTATTAACCGGAACTTTTATACATTTTTAAGCACCTGTTTAGGTTTGTTTGTTCTCATCTATGTTTTTTTTATTTATAGCACTTTTATTGTCTGCTGCAAAATTTTCTAGCTAGTTTCACTGTGTGTGATGTATTAACTGGAAATCTTCTACATTTGTTAAGCACCTGTTTGGATTTGTTTGTTCTGATTTTTGTTTTGTTTATTTATAGTACTTTTATTGTCTGCTGCATACGTTTCTAGCTAGTTTTGCTGTGTGTGAGGTATTAACTGGAAAATTTCTATATTTGTTAAGAACCTTGTTTGGGTTTGTTTGTTCTGATTTTTTTTGTTTATTTATAGCACATTTATTGTCTGCTGCATAATTTTCTTGCTAGTTTCACTGTGTGCGAGGTATTAACTGGAACTTTTCTACATTTGTTAAGCACCTGTTTTTGGATTTGTTCTGATTTTTGTTTTGTTTATTTTTAACATTTTTTGTTGTCTGCTGCATACTTTTCTAGCTAGTTTCACTGTGTGTGATGTATTAACTGGAACTTTTCTACATTTGTTAAGCACCTGTTTGGATTTGTTTGTTTTGATTTTTTTTTTATTTAAAGCACTTTTATTGTCTGCTGCATACTTTCCTAGCTAGGTTCTCTTTGTGCGAGGTATTAACTGTAAATTTTTTACATTTGTTAAGCACCTGTTTGGGTTTGTTTGTTCTGATTTTTGTTTTGTTTGTTCATAGCACTTTTATTGTCTAATGCATAGTTTTCTAGCTAGTTTCAATGTGCATGAGATATTAACTGGAAATTTTCTAAATTTTTTAAGTACCTGTTTGGGTTTGTTTGTTGTGATTATTTTTTTGTTTTGTTTTTTTATAGCACATTTATTGTCTGCTGCATACCTTTCTCGTTAGTTTCACTGTGTATGAGGTATTAACTGGAAATTTTCTACATTTTTTAAGTACCTGTTTGGGTTTTTTTGCTTTTTTTTTTATAGCACATTTATTGTCTGCTGCATGCTTTTCTCATTAGTTTCACTGTGTTTGAGGTATTAACTGGAAGTTTTCTACATTTGTTAAGCACCTGTTTAGATTTGTTTGTTTTGATTTTTTTTTATTTAAAGCACTTTTATTGTCTGCTGCATACTTTCCTAGCTAGTTTCTCTGTGTGTGAGGTATTAACTGTAAATTTTTTACATTTGTTAAGCACCTGTTTGGGTTTGTTTGTTCTGGTTTTTGTTTTGTTTATTTACAGCACTTTTATTGTCTGCTGCATACCTTTCTAGTTAGTTTCAATGTGTGTGAGGTATTAACTGGAAATTTTCTAAATTTGTTAAGCACCTGTTTAGGTTTCTTTGTTCTGATTTTTGTTTTGTTTATTTAAAACACTTTTTTGTCTGCTGCATACTTTTCTAGCTAGTTTCACTGTGCGTGAGGTATTAACTGGAAATTATCTACATTTTTTAAGTACATGTTTGGGTTTGTATATTGCAATTTTTTTATAGCACATATATTGTCTGCTGCATACTTTTCTCATTAGTTTCACTGTGTGTGAGGTATTAACTGGAAATTTTCTTCATTTTTTTAAGTACCTGTTTGGGTTTGTTTGTTCTGATTTTTGTTTTGTTTATTTATATCACTTTTATTATCTGCTGCATACTTTTCTAGCTAGTTTCACTGTGTGTAACATATTAACTGGAAATCTTCTACATTTGTTAAGCACCTGTTTGGGATTGTTTGTTCCAGTTTTTGTTTTATTTATAGCACTTTTATTGTCTGCTGTCTACTTTTTTCAGCTAGTTTCACTGTGAGTGAGGTATTAACAGGAAATGTTCTATATTTGTTAAGCATCTGTTTGGGTTTTTTTCTGATTTTTGTTTTGTTTATTTACAGCACTTGTATTCTCTGTCCCATATGTTTCTAGCCAGATGTTCTTCATCTCCCATTGCTGCAGTCCTGACATATGGGTATTCCGCTGTCCACCATCGGCCCGAATACCAAAGGGCTAGAACCGGCGTCGGTCATCGGCGCCCGAGACTGACGTCAGTACGTGTCAGTACAAATGCGCATGACCGACTCCATAACCTCAGTCTTTCTTGCTGCATGGTCCTAAGCAGAAGCAGAATTTGCAAGTGCCATTCGGCGTTCTGGAATTGTCGGTTTTCGAGTTTCAGACCGGAGACCAAGTTGGGCTAAGTACCCCGTTGGGGCACTTTTGTCTTTTTCTTGCCTCAGTATTGACGGATGTCAGAAAAAGTTAATAACTGTATTTCTTGTGGGAAACAGATTCCTCATAGGGATTACCATTCACTCTGCATTCCTTGTTTAGGGCCTGAGCATGACGTTGTTGGGTGTCGCTTTTGTGCTACTTTTAACAAGCGTACTATTAAACGTCGGTTGGACTGTGCTAGGCTGGTGTTTGGTAAACGTTGTAATTATAACATGCCGTCGGATTCTCCGACGACTGGTTCTTCTAAGAAACGCAAAGAAAAGTCTTTGCGGTCCAAACAGGATGAGGCGTCCACTCCGGACGCCGGTTCTGTAGTACCACTGGCTACTTCAGTGGCTCCTTCTGAAAGTTTACCTGAGTCTCAAGGGGAGCCTTTGTTACTGCAGGAAGTGGCTTCTCCTGTGTTAGGCCAGGCTGAGGGTGCTTCTCTGATGTCAGTGGTTCCCTCCCCTCATAGGGTAGTTAGGCCTCCTCCTTCTCAAAGCAGAGCCCATTCTAAGTCTAAGTCTGCCCCTGCTAGTGCTAGTCCCCAGGGTCCAGCTCCTAGGAAGCACATGTTAAAGATGGCTGAAGATTTGATTACTTTAATTAGGGGTTCTATGCCCCCCCCCCTGTGAAGAGGCCCAGGGTAGAGACAGAGTTGGAGGGTTTGGTTCAGTCTTCCAATGAGTCAGATTCCTCTGTAGAAGAACTTCAGGATTTCCCTCCTTATTCTGATTCGGAGGCTGAGGACTCTACTCCCTCTGCCTCCCCTCCAGAAGATTTTTCTTTCTCTGAGACTTTGCATTCCATGAGGGAACATTTCAAATGGGAGGGCCAGGATTATTCTGATTCTCGTAAAAGACTAAGAGAATTCTTGTTTTTGCCTCAGCATAGGCCCTTGGCTATCCCCCCTGTACTGGATGTTGTTCAGGATGTGTTTTCTGAGGCTGCCCTTAACCCAGATTCTCTGCCTCCTGCCCCGGTTAAACCAGATAGATACTACAGGGTTCGGAAGCTCACAAGTACTTATATAAGAGTCCTAGGGCTGATCCAGAAACTATTACTCAAGGCCCCAAAGGGGTTAGGGCTTCTGTGGTTAGGAATCCAGTTCCTCTGGACAAGGATGCTAGGGCCCTGGATAGGTGGGGTAAAAAACTGTATACCTCTTCGACTTTGGCTATGAGAGCTTTAAATTGTCAGTTTCATATGCTCCGGTATCAAAATTATTTGCTGGGCCAATTGAAATGTAAAGTAGATGCTTTAGCTGAAGGTATTGAATGTAAGGAGCTTCAGGATTTAGTGCATGCTTCAGACCAAGTTGGTAAGCATTCTTTGCAGTGTGGTTTTGATGCTTTACAGGCTTCTTCCAGGGTGGCTGCTACTAGTTCAGTTATTCGTAGGCATGCTTGGCTTAAAGATCAGACCTTGTCAGAGCATGTTAAGGCTAGAATTATGGATGCTCCTCTACAATCTGATGTTCTTTTTGGCCCTCCAGTAGAATCAGTCTTGAAAAAAATGGAGGAAAAAGCTAAGTCTATGCAGACAGTTAAGGAATTTTTACAGGTTCAGCCCCCTAAGTTCAGTAGGAATTGGCCTACTAAGGGATGGTCTTTCCCCTCTTCGGATTATCAATCTAGGGGCAGGTCGAGGCGAGGTAGAGATAGGGCTTCCTCTCAGGGCCCTGTTACTTCTAGGTCTTTGAGTTCTTCTACCCCTTCTGCTGGGGAGGGCAGGGGTCAGTCCTTTCGGAAACAGACCCAATGACCCGTGTCTTCAGCTGCCGGACTCTGCCTTGCTGCCTTGCTGGCAGCCCCTCTAGGAGGAAAACTGAGACTTTTCAAAAGGAATTGGCATTTGGTTACCCAAGACAAATGGGTATTGGACATAATAAATCGAGGCTACAAATTTTATTTTCAAACATTCCCTCCTTTCAAAGGTATGCCGGATGTGCCTCGTCAGCAAAGACTGGAAGCACAGACTCAAATTTCTTCTCTGCTTCAGTTGGAAGCAATACAGGCAGTACCTTCTGCAGAAAGAGGCACAGGGTTTTATTCCCGTCTTTTCTTAGTGCCAAAGAAAGGAAATACTTGGAGACCAATTCTGGACTTGTCCATTCTAAATACCTTTCTGGAAATTCCAAAATTCAAGATGTTAACACTGCAACAGCTGTTACCTATGCTCGGCAAAGATCACTGGATGGTGACTCTGGATCTCAAAGAGGCCTATCTTCACATTCCTATCAGACCCAGTTGCAGGAAATTCCTGAGATTTCGGAATGGAAATTTGCATTATCAGTTCTCTGCATTGCCCTTTGGCTTGTCTACTGCGCCCAGGGTATTCACAAAAGTCCTGGCTCCAGTAATAGCTTTTCTCAGGCTACAAGGAATTCAAATTTATCCTTATCTGGACGACTGTTTGATTCTGGCTCAAGGCAAGCACGAACTTCTTCAACATCTGCAGTATGTAATGACAGTTTTAAGATGCCTAGGGTATTCTGTGAACGAAATAAAGTCCAGTCTAGTACCCTCACAAGAGATGTGTTTTCTGGGTGTGAAACTGAATACAGCTGCTCAGATGGCATTTCTTACCCCGGACAAACAAAGGAATCTTCACCTATACTTCCAACAGCTATCAGTAATGTCCAGGCTGACTGCAAGGACAGTCCTTCAAGCCTTGGGGTTCATGGCATCTTGCATTCTAGTACTTCCCAATGCCAAACTGCATATGAGGAAGCTACAATGGTATCTCAAAAGCGTTTGGACTCAACACTGCCACGATTTGGACACTGTCATTCGATTCTACCTTGCATTCAGAGAGAATTTCTGTGGTGGGCTCAGGAATGTCACCTAAACAAGGGGCTCTCTGTGACCCAACCAGAGGCAAGTCAGATATTAACGACAGACGCCTCGGAGTCAGCCTGGGGAGCTCATTTCAGAGGAAAATGGATTCAAGACCTTTGGGCCCCAGAGCTACTTCACTTGCAAATCAACATGAAAGAGATGCTGGCAGTTCAATTTGCTTTGGAAGGATTCAAAAGCCTACTTCAACCAGGACTGGTGTTGATTCGAACAGACAACACGACTGTCATGTGGTACATCAACAAGCAAGGGGGAACTCATTCTTACCCTCTTTGCAGACAAGCAATGCTGTTATGGGAAACTGATTTGAATCTGCACATCACTCTTCGAGCACAGTTTCTGCCAGGAGCACAAAATTCTTTAGCAGATGTTCTGAGCAGACAGATTGTGGATCCTCACGAATGGAAATTTGTCCCCTCAGGTATTTCTTCAGTTGACAATGGCTTGGGGAACTCCGGACATAGATCTGTTCGCTTCTCCTCTGAATTTCCAACTGCCACTGTTTTGCACAAGGCTATTTCATCCAAAAGCCTGGAAAATAGATGCACTATCCTTCAGTTGGAGCAACCTTCATGTGTATGCTTTTCCTCCTTTGCCTCTTCTTCCGAAGGTGCTGTTGAAAGTCAGGAGGGACAAACCTTGCATGATCCTTATAGCACCGGATTGGCCTCGTCAGCATTGGTACCCTCTGTTGAGGAGCTTAATTCATGTACCACCTTGGCCATTACCACAGATTCCTCACTTATTGTCTCAGGAAAACAATCATTTTCTCAATGTCAGGGTGCAATCCCTACACCTGACAGCCTGGCGCATTCTGTTTTAGAGAAGGAGGACCTTCAGCTCCCTCAACAAGTTTTGATGTTATTTTGGAAGCCAGGCGTCCTAGTACTCGAAAAGTTTATGCTGGTAAATGGAAGAGATTTTTTCTTTGGAGTTCAGCTAAAGGCTTTGATGTCAAATTGCCTAATTTGAGTTGTACATTGCAATATTTGACTATTTTATTGGACAAGGGTTTGTCCTTCTCTTCTGTAAAAGTGCATGCTGCAGCTATTTCTGCTCACTATGATTGTGACCCTCCTTTGTTTTCACATCCATTGGTTAAACAGTTTCTTAGAGGGGCAAAGAATATCAGACCCCCACGGAGGGCTCCTACTCCTACCTGGGATCTTAATTTTGTTTTGGACAAGCTGACTCTGCCTCCTTTTGAACCTGCAGCTACAGCTGAATTGCAGTTGTTGTCCTGGAAGACTGCTTTTTTATTGGCTGTTACTTCTGCTAGAAGGGTATCTGAATTACAGGCCCTCATGGCAGTGGAACCTTTTCTGATTTTTCACAACGACAGAGTTTCCTTACGTACTAATCCTACTTTTCTGCCTAAAGTGATTTCTAATGTGGCATTGAACCAATCTATACATTTGCCTACTTTTTATGCTAACCCCCAAAATGAAGGGGAAAAAGTTTTGCATTCTTTGGATGTACATAGGCAGTTGAGGTATTATTTGAGCAGAACCAAAGAGTTCAGAAGATCTCAACAATTATTTGTTTCTTTTGCTTTGACTTCACGAGGGAAAGCTGCCTCTAAACAAACTATGTCCAAGTGGATTGGCCATTGTATTGCTTTTTGTTACTCTCATCATGGAGAGGATGTTCCGGCTGGGATCAGGCCTCATTCTACTAGGGCTACGGCCACTTCTACTGCTTTTTTGAGAGGGGTAGCTACTAAAGACATTCTAGCAGCAGCTACTTGGAGTTCTGTACATACCTTTACAAAGCATTATCATTTACCTCTTTATTCTAGGTCTAGGGCTGGGTTTGCCACTGCAATCTTACAGGGCATGTCTGCAGCTCCTAATGCTATTTAGTTGACCAGCCTCCCTTTTTTCCGTTGCTCTGGG